>NW_019392932.1:65040-342963 GCF_000648675.2 Cimex lectularius | reverse complement strand
ATTTTCTTTATCGTGCCAACGTTTCGATCTTTTATTGAGATCATCTTCAGGGCTCAAAGTGTTTGTCTTCTGTGTAATTGTGCCATCCTTGCGTGTCGTGTTGAGAGTGCCACAAAAATCACACCAATTAAAACTCAGTGCCGCCAACATAATACCTACAGACATTTTAAAAGAATTTTACACACATCAAAAAGATGCATACAACGCCCACTTTGAACAAATTAAAAATAAACATCAAAAAATTTGGGCAATAATATAATTTCGTTATTTAAATTATCCATAGCGTTTGAATCGCTTTAATTAAATTTGATATGTCGTAATACGCTATTCCGCAGTTTCCTAAACATACTGCTCAAGCATTATATACACTTTCCCATCCATACGACCCGCCATGTTGACTTTAAGTCGTTTAAGACGTTAAGTCAACATGGCGGGTCGTATGGATGGGAAAGTGTATATAATGCTTGAGCAGTATGTTTAGGACGGACGAAAGCTTAGTGTGGAATATTTGGAAGCGGGATCAGATCACCTCAGTCAAAAGAAATGTTGAAGTCATTGCAGATAGTGAGTTTAGTGATGAAATAAGGAGCTTTAACAACTATAGTACTTCGTGGGATTGGACATGATGGATATTGGATGGCTTGCCGGACCCCCATGTATTTACTATATATGACCTAAGTGGCCGCAGTAAAGCGTTAGTTGAGTTTTGGCGGTCAAAACAGAACTTGGTCATATAGGTTTTCTTAGTTGTTCTTCTCCTGTTGTTGTTGGCTTTTAAGACTTCAGCGAGATCCCATGCCAATCGAACTAGATATAGACATAAGGATCTGACTTGAGTGGAATTCGGTAGCTTCTTGTTGTGGATGAACACTAGTTTCAGTTTTCATCAATCTGTCTTTCCTACACTTTTGGCACAAGGCTTTAATAAGCTCAAGGCGTTCTTGGACGTTGAAAATTGCTTGGTGGTAAATGTAGCGTTAACCAATTATTATATTCAAAACAATATTTATTGTGTCATTTAAGAAATAGTAAAACATAAGTTGTTTTTTTATGAATAGCAATTCTGCGTTTGTGATCATGGTGCTTAACATTCCCGGAACAACTGTCCGAAGGGTCTTCCGTCAATATCAAAATACTGCAGGTTGCTCAAGAAGGCATCAGGTCGCCATGGAATCACATCTCAAGAGTGATGATCTTTCTACCGATATTGAGATCAAGCAACTACTTCAACAAGTGAGAAATGTAAATGTCAGATTCAGACTTTTAGAAGCTGGATTACGTGCGAGAAGACCTGCCACGGGTCCAGAACTTCTGACATGGCATAGAATAAATCTGTTAAGTTTCGCAATAAATCACATCAATTGGTCTGAGCAAAATTGGACTACAATCTTGTTTTCGGACGAATTACGGATTTGTTTGAGGTCTTCTGACGGCCGAGAGAGGGTTTGGGGGAGAACAGATGAACAGGAGAGCGATAAATCCCCAAACATTTTCACAACAAACATTATGGTTTGGGTATGCATTTCTAATGAAAAGGTCGCACAAACTTGAACTAGGTTTCCATAACAGTTGCGCGATACATTGAAGATGTGTTATCAGAAGATACTTGGAACGGACTTCAATTTGTTGTTGGATTTGTTTGCAGTGGCAGGCATGTAGTCCCGTCTTAAACCCTATCGAACACATTTGGTACCAGTTGTCAAAGAGAGTAAATAATGTCGCCCAGTGATGCCAGAGAATTTGCACGAATTAAGAATGGCGCGGTTGGAGCAGTATGAAATTGTTCCACAGAACTACCTTCAAAATCTCATAAAATCGATGCCACTCAGTATTTAATTCTAGATTCTTCATTGTTTCCATACTAACATTTTTGGTGAAGTTGTTTTACTCAGGTTCATTTTTTATTTCGCTATCTTATATTACAATATCCATTAAACGAAAAAAATTGTAAGCATTTAATGCAAAAAAATTAGGGTGGCCACATTTTTTTTGCCTCTCGGGGTGAATTTTTATCGTTTATTGAATAAATGCAAGGGCGAACGCGCTCACCGGCGCCTGTTCTAGGCAAACCGACATAGCATCGAGGCTTAACGAAGAACGTTTTCGCCTTTCAACCGCGTACAAGCTCGTTTTTAAACTTTAAGCTCGTGTTTCTGTTTAAACAGGTTCTCCGTCGATCTTCTCGTAGAGCTCTAGTTGGAGAGATATACCATGAACTGGAGCATCTAAAGGTACCCGGGCACATGGGTCTGCAGGGCGACGAAAGGGCGGGCGAGGCTGCTAGGGCCGAGACGTCCCACCCTCCGCACATAACCACAGCGATCTTGCCCTCTGATGCTAAAAATGCAATAAAAATCAAGACTAAAAGAACGTGACAGCTTCGGTGGCCGGATCGGCAGAGAAGCTCTCGAGTATCAAGAGCATTGGGCACAGGTGGCCCTTGGAGGTTCTGACTCGTAGAAGGGTCATCCTCACCCGATTAAGGATAGCCCTTGCGAGGTGAGGACACGGACACTTAATTTTGGGCCAAAACCGGCGTATTTGTCCGGCGTGTAGAGAAATGTCGCTCGATTTTTTATTCTCTGTTCTTCGTCCAGTCCCTCTCACTCAATCTCACACCCTCTCTCTTTTTCATTATTGGGTTCGTAAAAGACGATAACAATAATATTAAATTAAATAAATTATATACAAGTAATATATATTTGTAAAAATAAAGGATTGTTCTTTTAGGCTGAGAATTTTTTAAAATTATAAAATTAATACTTATTTAGATACCAGATGAAAATTAATTAAAATTAAAATCAAAATTTTCAAATTAAAAAAAGAATCGATTCTTTTGATATTTAATTATGTATAATTTTTAAGTGTATTTGTAATTAATCATCAAGTAAGTGGTCATCAGAAAGCCCAATTTTTTCAACCTCAAATGCATCAATTACACAGGAATTTTATTTAAAATGCTTTAAATAAGTTTTTTTTAATGTGATATTAAAATTGGTTAATTTGAATTTAAAAAAGATTATTTCAAATTAAAAAAAAAGCTAATTTGAATTTAAAAAAGCTTAATTTGAAGTTTAAAAAGGTTAATTTCAAGGTAAAAAAGTTGAAATTGAAATTTAAAAAGTTAATAAAAGGTAAAAAAAGTTCAAAATTGAAATTAACAAAGTTAATACAAGGTAAAAAAGTTGAAATTGAAATTTAAAAAGTTAATAAAAGGTAAAAAGGTTCATACCAAGGTAAAAAAAGTTTAATCAAATTTCAAAAAAGTCTAATTTCGTGGGGAAATTTTGAAATTAAAAAGCATTAATTTGACGAAAAAAAGCTATAAAGTCAAATTCCTACATATTTGAAAATGTAAAAAATTGAAAACTTGTAATATAGTATAAAAATTAATCGCAATAAAAATTATAAATTATATAACAAAATATAAAAATATAGGATTCTCCTTTTAATTTAGATTTCTTTTTAACATAAAAGTTTTTTTTAACTCTAAAATACCACATGAAAATTAATTACGATTAAAGTTGAAAGTTATATAAAATCGAAAATATAAAAACTAATGATTATTGTATTGATTTGAGTTTTTTTACATGAAATAATTATTTGTAGACCAATTATTTAAATTTAAAAAAATTGGAATTAATGGTAGAATTTTTTATTATTATTATTATTACACCTAATGTGTATATGATCTTATAGGAGCCAAGTGAGTTTATCTTTGTTAAAAATCGCAAATTCACAGGAATTTTACTTTACAGCTTATATTTCATACTAATCGTCTGTTTGTAATGCTTCTAAAAAACGCTCAATTTGAATTTTTTTTAAAATTAAATGTAAAAAATTTAGTTTTAATTTAAGAGAAGAATCGATTCTTTTGATATTTAATTATACATCATTTTTAATTTTATTTGTAATTAATCTTAAAATGATCTTCAAGCAGCCCGTTATTTTTTTAACCTCAAATGCATCAATTACATAGGAATTTTACATAAAATACTTATATTTCTTCTAAGTTGTTTTTAATGATTTAAAGAAAGGGTTAATGTGATATTAAAATAGGTTAATTTGAATTTAAAAAAGGTTGATTTTAAGTTTAAAAAGGTTAATTTAAAAATAAAAAGGGTTAATTTGACGGGAAAATGCTATAGTACGCACTTAAATAGATTAACAAAAGTTGAAAATATTGAATATGTTAAAATAATTGTACATCTTGCAATCCATTTATATCATATTTTTAAAGATCTCGTTACCATTTGGTCTATTAACTTCATTAATTAATTAGAAAAAGTTAGAGAAGGGTATTAATATAAAACATTTTGTTGCGCAGATAAATGTGTTCCCATCTCTAATGAAGAAAATTTCTAATTTATTTTTTAATGAGCCAAGGATTACCGGAGATTAATAATTTCTCGCTAAATAAAAGGAAAAAATCCTCGACAAACCCACAATTAAAATTCTCCTTGGGCCAATGGTGAATTATTGTCCTGGGCGGTGGGTGAAATTCGTTACCGATTTTGTTAAAAAAAAAAAGAAAAAAAAAGGACGCTGTTCGGTCGCTCATAAAGTGGAAAAAAATTGTTCCACAGGGTTGAGACCATGCGACGGTGATTTTATAAAGTCCCAACTCGAAAATATTGATTCAGCTTTGGCTCGGCCTCCCACCCCCTATAACGGAAATCGTCCGAAATTGGTTATACGATCACCGCGAAAAGAACCGAAAGCCAGCGGGGGGTGGACTTTTTTATATATATAACATAACACTTTTACTTTTACGCGACTTCGATATTTCGCCGATACGTTGAACCGGTAGCACGCAGATGTATCCTTCCCTTTGATTTCATCCCCTATAAGAATAATCCACTAAAATGCATTTTTCCTCACTGTAGACTGTGCAAGTTGCCAATTTTTTAAATCGAAGTTCCAGTTGAAATAGTTTTAACTATTTCTTCACGCAAAAGAAAAGTAGAAAACCTATGATTACTTAAAAACACAACTTCTCACGAACTGAAAATAAGTGAAGTGCATGCTCTTAATGCGGTAAAGAAAGTAACGAGCTCGTAATTAAATTCGGAAAAAGCTTTCTCATACCCATTGTGATTGAATAGATTTTCTATCAGTTTATTTTTACACTGAAGTTTTTTTTTTTTTGTTTTTTTTTTGCTGACACTAGAAACTGCTAATAACCACTCTCAACTTTCAAAAAATTCAAGGGGAAGGAAACAATTTTATTTTATACTATACTCTAAGCTGAAATTAAAAACTTTAGGCACAAATAATGACTAACAAGGCCATACCAAGGACATGGGATCACCAATTTTAAGGAAAAATGTTTTTGCTGTTGCTAGGTCAAAAAATGTTAGACAACGTCCGATTCTAGTGCCTAGAAGTGCTAGGAACTGAGAAAAAATATTTTAAGAAAGTTACCTTTTTTTAAGTATGTGTTTCTGTCCTTGTTGGGCATGTATGTAAAGTTTATTATTATTATTATTTTTTTTTAACCAAGGATAGAAAATAATCTGCTAAAGTTACAAAAACGAAAAGACAATAAAGTAAGTCCAAATAAGTTTTCAATTTAATAAAAAAAAAATCGGATTCAATTTAAGCACCATTTTAAAGTCATTAAATACGATATTTAAAACAAGCACAAAACTTTTGAACTGGATAACCTGAGGCATTTTTTTACTCTCCAAGATTCTGTTTGTTCCACGTAAAAATTCCTAATTCCTCTGGGTTTTATCCAAAATCAACATTTTGACAACCGTCGAAACGCTGGGTTGTTTCTCTTTTATACATCAACAAGGTTAAGATTTTATGTAACTATAAGTGAGAAAAATAAGGATGAAATTAGGGGATATGGGAGGACACAATGGTTTAGGCGTTGACACGGAGCTTATCACTGTAAAGTAAAGGAACGTCCTGGGTTCGAATCCCTGCATTCGAACCTGACAAACTTACATATGACCTTTTTCCACCCCAAGGGTTGATATGACCTCTGCTGTCAACAACCCTCATTAAAAATTAATTACAACAATAAACAATATTTATTTTTTAAAATCCAGGATAAGAAAATAATGAGTAGAACTAAATTAAATTAGACTAGATATTTAAAAAGTATAAAAACCAAGACAGTTTTGGTATAGTAGGCCAAAAAAAAATTTTATTGGAAAAACAATTTGGATTAGTTTTAAATACCCTTTAAAGCTTTCAAATGTGAATTTTTATAGCAAATGAAAAATAGAAATTTTTGGGATGGATCAGAACAGAGGCATTGTTTCCCCTCCAAATGTTACTTGTTCCACTTAAAAATTCATAACTTAAACATTCATAATTCACGTTGAAGTTGTGAGGAGTGGTCAAGAATGAGGAAGGAAAAACACTTTTTTCATTTTTTGTTGACGTTTCGACCTTTACAACGTGGCTCATCTTCAAGGCCACCTTCCAACAAATCATATGTTGATTGGAAACAATTTAAGATGTAAATATAAATTTTGAAACAAGTATTTCATACTCACATAAAGCGTGGTGGTATTCTTGTAGTGTCATATTGTTTCGTGTGAAAGTGTGATTTTGTATTCTGCTGTTTTTATTTAACTAACAGGTTGGGGGGCATGATAAATCTGGGAAATTTCCTTGATCATAGGCAGTTTTATTTAACTCAAAGGAACTCGAAAATGGAAATTTTCTGGACTGGATTTGTGATTCGGCATTTGATATTGGAAAGAAAGTTAATTATTAAGGATGGTAATGAAGTTGAAAGGGAAATATAAAAATAAGGTTTAATAGTTTATTTGCTTTATGATGTTGGCGCAGCTCCAGCTGAGTTTGCTTGTACCTGTTTTGTAATTAATGCTGTATGTGTCTCTGTTAATGTAAACATTTCTAGAAAGTTGCGTTTGTATTTGTTTTTCTCCGTGTTTAGTATTTCTATTTTGTAGAAATCAAAGTTAAGGTTTTTTCAAAGTGGTGTGTGACCAATGCTGTGGGTTTATTGTATGTCGCTTGACAGTTCATACAATTAATTTTATAAATTACATTGGATTTGTAGGCTGTTGGTGTTGGGTCTTTGACTTTGAAAACAACTTTCATCCTCTCATCCTCGCTTAAAATTTACACATGAAGTCGAAACAGAAAACAAAATACCATTCCTAGACAAACTCGTAATAAGACAAACAGATGCATACTGTTCCTTATCAATCAACAAATAATGAAAAATAAGGTTGAAATAGACAAAAACACATTCAATTTTTATTTTATTAGAATTGGGTTCTAATGTATTTGCTACATTACAACCTAGAAGCTCGGTTTGTGCACAATTAAACTTTGTACACTAAGTTACGGCCATTTTTGAAAAAAATAGTTTTTCATTTTCCTAAAACTTTGTATTCAGGTTTTTTTAAGTATAGAAAACTAATATCAAATTTGTTTATTGCTAAATTAAAAAAAAAAACTTTTACTTTACTAAGTAGCATGGGTATCATTGATACTTAAATAAATAATTTATGACCTAGTAGTAGGTTAAAATAAAATAATATATATTTTTAAAAAAGTTGATATTTGTTTTTTGCACTCTCACATATAAATGCCTGAATAGAAATTTTTGTGAAGAAAAAATTCTTTTAAATTCTTTCCCTCTGAAACCAGTAATGTTGGACTTTCTAAGATTAACTGAACTGATTCACTGATCAGACATGGAATACAAGGCATTAAATATTTTCACTTTGGCTATAAACGATTCCGTATCCAAGACATTTGTAGAGATAAACGAGAAAAAAGTGAACAATAATGAGCTCAGGCTGCAACCTTGTGTAACACCAGAACCCACAAGAAATCCCGTTACCTCTAAACAGCTGATCTAGAGTGTGAAAATGATTTGAGTACACAGAGGGCTTTTAGTGAAAAACGGAGGTTGCTGAGTTTGTGTATAAATAAATTGAAATCAATAAAACAAAGATAACTTTTTATTTTCTCAAAACGTAAATTAATAATATTCTTTAGAGTGAAAATGTATGTTGGAACTTGAAAAAAATCATTAATGGCACATGAATAAACCAATCACTAGTAGAATAATTATAAATATAACTCACCTTGATTAAAAGATCTTTGTTGTATATATCTTGTATGAATATAAAAATGCATTAAACACGTTAATGTAGTTAAATTGGAAAAAAGTCTTGTAAAATAAGTCTGTAGGGTTTTATGATGGTAAATTCAAAGAAAATTTCAGGTGCTTGTCAACAAAATTAATGAACATACAGACCATTTTGTTGCAGGGGGGTGCATTGTGCCATCTTACATGTAGTTTTTGTAATACAGTCCTCACAGAACTTTGCAGGTTTTTGAACAATGTCTATGTGTTTTCTGTCATCCCAAGGTGAAGCTTTTCCAATTAATATAGTTTTTCAAAGCCCGGAATAAGAGAAAATATGAAGGCAAAGCTCCAATAAGTTCTATCCCGTCTATAAAACGGGGGTGGGCCCTGGTAGAAAGAAACGCTGTTTCGATTAACCAAGGGTTATTTTTGACCAATTGCCGATTTTAATCGCTTTGAATGTGGGCAGTGCAAACTAAAATTAATTACTCTTTTGTTGGAGTGGAAGAAGATAATTAAACACCTTCCAATCTCACCCAATGCACACATCGGATTGGGAGCCAACTTTTTGAGTTAACCGTGGTTGTGTTTTCTCTAGGATTTTCCTCTCTGAGCATTTTTTCTTAAGAACTTTTCATCTCGTCATCGGTTGAAGGACGAGTAGAACGATTTGCACCTTTGAAATCAAAATTTCCGCATCTGAACCAAGCAAACCATGTACAATGCTTTCTCCTGAAGCATCACCATTCTAAATTTCACTAGCACTCCGAGATGTAGCATATGTATATATAATAAAAAAATTAAATGACAAAAAACTATATTTTCCTTCATTTTAAATTGGCTATCCTTGAAAAAATATGAAATTTCAAATGAAACTGACAAATAAAAAAGGTGTAAACAATAATAACTAAAGAAACAACTTTCAAAACATAAAAGGGATAAACCTGAATTATTGAAAAAAATCTACAGACTTATTTTACAAGTTAATATTTACCTTATTCTGTTAGTTTAAAAAAAAAAAATCCTTCTGTAGATATTTGATTTAACTCATTTGAACGTCTTAACCACATATCAAATTCGTATATTTTCTCACTTACTGCATAATTCCTTAAGTATTTTCCACGTATATTTTTTAAAATTAATTCATAACGAGTTTTGTAGTTGCTTGTAAAAGCACAATTCTCTTATTTAACTATTCGTTCTGCATTTTTTGTAACTATGTAGTTTTTTATCAGTGCGTATATAATGTGTCTAGTGAAAAGTGTTTCTGAACATGTATGAGAATGTTTATCGTAGAAGACAACCAGTTTTATTAAAAGCCTACAAAATATGTTATTTCATGTTATCATTGCATGATGAATTTTGCTTTCTTTAACTCTTAAATAAATTGTATATGGTAACAATGAAGTATACCGGTATGGATGTTTCAGACAGCCATAAGCATCTCTGTATCGTCCATAAAGGGTGCCGTAGGATACTCCAAGGAGCTCAGCTGCCACTTTCATCTCAATTTCTTTATTTTTAATTGCTTCCATAACTCTTTTAGTTGATGACGTTTCCCAAAAATGTGGCCTTCTTCCGCCTTGTTGTATATAAGCGGTCATTTTAATGACATCCATTAATTCTGGAAATAAAACTTTTTTTTAAAACTAATATTGCAAAATAAGATTTGTTTCTGAATATAAAATGCCATTTTGGGTAAATAATAAACAGTTGGAATATTCAGTTTCTTAACTTGGGGTGAAATCATGAGGCCATTTGGGATTTAGGTGTCTTAGAGGATTGTCAGGAAGAAAGGTGTTCGATTAGCAGGTTGGGATGAGTCCAGAGTTTTATGGAGGTGCCTGTATCGACAATTTGAAGGTCTTTGTGGTTAATAAATAGGGATACAAAGTATGGGTGCTTGGGAAAATGGTTTGACGGAACATAGACTGGAGTAACTAGATTCTTTGGAGGTTTGGACAAGGCAAAAACACATCGAAAGCATTCCACCAAAAATTTGTTATTCTTTACTGGTTCGAGATGAAAAGTGTCGGACTACGGGTTTGGGTTGAGGGCCCAGGACTTTATGGAGGTATCTGTTGTTGTTGCAGTTTCTAGAAGTGGGATTTGACGGTCGATGTGGATAATAAGGTTGGATATGAAATAGCTAGCTGAAGGATTTTAATTATTTATACCATCTGTTTAGTTCTATTCTTTTGAGTTGAGTGTGGTAGTTCAAGGTAAATCTTTTGTCGATACAAAGCTGATGACAATGGTTGCTGGAAGGAACAGAGTTGTAGATTTTTCTTTTTACTTGGTTGAGAGTGGAGAAATAATCCGTAACTCTTATCACAAATCTACTCACTTTCCTCATCGCGAGGGTGCACATGCTTCAGGTCTCTTAAAGGATTGTTAGCTAGGGTTCAGAATGAAACATGTTGAAATAATAGGGTGGGGGTGAATGTCCAGGGTTTTACCAAAGTTTCTTTATAACTTCTTGCAATTTTGAGGAAAAATGGGTTTGAGCTTGGGCAATGGTTCACAGGTTTTGGATTGGAATGACTGGATTCTTTGGTTCTAGATAGAGGTTAGTTAGAGATCTAGTACATTGGAGGAGAAGACATTAAGCGAGGGTGAAGGGTGGTTCGTCGACTCTAATCATCTATTTTTCAAACATTTCTTCCAAACAATTCTGTCCTGGAGGTTTCTGAAGACCACTGGGTCTAGTTCGGCTGAAAGATGGGTGATACTGCTGCATAACAAATAAACTTTTTTTTTTGTTATGCAGTTCGGATGAGGGTTGAAAGGAGGTCATCTGTCCCAAAGCATATGAGCAAGAATACATCAATTGCATCCACCAAAGGAAGAAAATATACAAAAAAATTTCATCATTCCTTAGGATAAAAGGTGTTAGACTAGGAGGCTGGGATGACCATCCAGGGTTTTATGGAGGCATTTGTATCAACTTATTGTGATTGAAAGTTGATGAAGTAAGGATGGTTAGACAATGGTTTGTAGGACTTTAGACAGGAGTGGATTCTTTGAAGGTTGGAACCTTCAGAACAGCTCAATTCTGACCAGACTGGTTGTAGTAATGCTGTATAGATGAGGTGTTTGTTTTGAGGTGAAAGTTTTTATCTGTCCAGTAGTCTTTTAAGTTGCTACCATCTTTTTTTTTTTTTTTTTTTTTTTGTGGGTGGTGGTGGGGCCAGGATTTTCCTGCTATGCCTTACCACTTCAAAATGAGCCTAACATATATTAAAATAAAAATTATGTATGTGAACCCAGTCTAAGAAATAAAGGAAGGAGAAGAAAATAGAAGCAATGAGACAAAACAACAAAGCAAAATAATTACAGAAAATAATATCACTTAATTTCATCAATACAAAATAGATAATTATTGAATTTTCAGTCAGATAAGGATATATAAATTAAATTAAAAAAAAACTAGAGTGCAAGATTATATTTAAAAAACTAAACTTCTTAAATTTTTTAAAATTGAATTTCATTAGCTTAAAACATTAAAAAGTACCTGCTTTAATAGGCTGACCACTTGTTATTGAACTGGGTGTCCGGGGAGTTGAAGTCTGTATATCTGTAAATTATTGTTTAGTTACAAACAAGGAATGACAACTAACCAACTAGTTGGAGGCAAATTAACAGAAATAGTTAAGATGGAGTTAGTATATCAATTCACTGGGTTGAAACTAATTCTACTCACAAACCGGTTTATGAAGTAATCCTCGTATTTTGAGCACTAAATGCTCATCGTTAGATAGAAACCCACAAGATTGCTTTTTGACGCAGATTGTAGAACGCCGCGAACATTTTGTGCTCAAAATCCGGATTATTGCATCAACCCGTTTGTAAGTAGAACTATTGTTTCCAACCAGTGACATTTAGAGCTTGTTATGGATATTTGCTACCTGGGTTGTTCTCTCAAGAATCAATTTCACATTTAAATGAAACTATTAAAAAAAAAAAAAAAAAAAAAAAAAAAAAGTTGGCTTCCAATCATTCCACTATCCTCTCATGTTAACATTTATGGTATGTTGAGAATTTATTTTAAGGTCACTGAACCTGGTTGGTGATTGATCATTGGTTATGGTCCTTGAAGGCCGATCAATTCCTCTATAGTGAGAATTTGTGTTCCTGTTGGGAACCTGGTTGATGATTGATAATGGGTTAAGAACTGGGAAGGTCGATCAATCTCTGGATATTGAGAATTTGTTTTCAGGTCACTGAACCTGGTTGGTGATTGATCATTGGTTATGGACCTTGAAGGGCGATCAATCCCTCTATAGTGAGAATTTGTGTTCAGGTTGTGAACCTGGTTGATGATTGATAATGGGTTAAGAACTGGGAAGGTTGATCATTCACTGGATTGTTGCAAATTTATTATAAGGCTGCTGCACCGAGTTGAAGATTGATAATGGGTTAAGAACTGGGAAGGTCGATCAATCCCTGGATATTGAGAATTTGTTTTCAGGTCACTGAACCTGGTTGGTAATTGATCATCGTGCTATGAACCGGAAGGGTGATCAATCATCGGAAGGTTCTGGGTGTTAGTAGTGGGTAGGTCAGAAGACCTATGAGCAGGAGAATACACTTTGAGCACTTGAGTTCAAATCGGTGACCTGTATATGTGCCTGCTCAATTTCAGACTGGAATGACGGGTTTAAAACCATCACATGGGCTTTAGGGATGCAGTTAGTAGTCTAACTCTATCTAACCACATCATTTTGTTTATTGACAAAACATCAGCACTTCATAAATTCATAATAAAACCTAAATAAAATAAATAATAATAATAAATTTAAAAAATATGGCTTAAATGTTACAAACATAAATTAATCTACTTTCTTTATATAAGACCTGTTCTAACCTAACCTATGCCTGCCCCATACAGTCTATTTCATAAATGCTACTGATCATATATGCATGCTGTCCTTAATCTGTCAAATGTTTCTATCAGATTTTTATTAGATGTTTATTGTAGAAAAATTTGTAGTCTTTTTTTTCTGTTATTATTAGACGCAATTAACAAGTTCAACCAGTTACATAGGTTCCTCAAGTTATATATAAAACAATAAATAAAGATATCACAGGGAAAAGTTATTACATTTATAAATCAATTTCATGATTTAACTTATTGACTGGAATGAATTCATAGCACTCAAAAATATATTGAAGGAAACAGGGTTTGAGCCTGTCCTTCACCTTTTGTCCCAGTTTGAAGTGAATGGCGCCGTTCACGTGATCTGGATTAACCTGGAACTTTTTGGATTTGGTTGTAACAAATTATTTAGTGGTAGGGAAGTTTAAGTCTCAATAAAGTTGAGTTTTTCATGTACCATGGGGCATCTACCGCCATTCTGAGCATTTTGCTTTGCAGTGCTTGAATTCTATTTGTTTTTGGATTACTGCAGCTTCCCTTAACTCACTCCCATATTAGATAAAGGAATGTATTATATGCCTGGAATATCAATGTGCAGAATTTTGATTTCAGCTTGCTCTTTCTATTTAGCAATGGGTAGAGTTGCAGAACTCTAGCATATCCTTCAGCTACTTTTTTCTTTATGTGTTTGTCTCATGTAAGTCTCCTATCCAAATAGATGCCAAGATATTTGATATTGTCTTTTCTTATCGTTCCATGGGATGGTTTGATTGTTGTTGATCAATTCCAAGGGGTCCTGGGCTGAAGAAAATGTAGGGAAAAATGTTGCTTCACATTTAGATGCATTTAAGGTGATTTTCTGTTTTTCCTTGTATGATTCAATTTCTGTGAGTGCATTCTGCACATAGTCCTCCTTAGCTGCCTCTATATTAAAATCTTTGGCGTATATTACAGTGACATCTGTAAATGTCGCTAGCTGAGAACCTGTGTGGTTAGGAAGGTCACTTACAAATATATTAAAAAGCATAGGTGAAAGGACGGAGCCCTGAGGTAATGTCTTGTGAGAACAATCCAGACCTGCATATAAATAACTGTAAAATATACCATAATCTTGCTTCATTATAAAAAGACAAATCCGTTTAAGATTAATTTAAATCCTCTTATGTTGATGTTTTTCTCTTTATTCTTTTTCTCATCAACTTTTTAAATTTGTTTTACCTTACTTGTAAACAATAAGTTTATTGACAGAATGTATATTGCGAGAGCCTGACTTTTTAAAAAACATATTATCTGTAAATAGATTTAATAATATTAAAATTAGCAGTAGTAAATTTATTATGTAACTATTCCGTTTCTATAAAAGATAGATATTACCTTCAAATAAAATTTTATGAACTCTTAGTCTTGTTTAAAAAAAAGTTTTTAGATAATAAAGACTCACCTGGCTGGTCCGGTTCTGCTTTAATTGAACTTTCATTTTCAGTGATAACTGTTGTGGGTACTGTAATGCTATTGTTAGTGATCATATTGCTCTGAAAAGAAATATTACAATGTAAAGTCAAATTAGTAAAAATAATCTTAAAACAATACGAATAGTAGTTAATGAAATTAAAGCATTAAAATTAATTATTTTATTAAGTTTTTTCTTAACTTTTTTTGTGTTAAATTTAGTTTGTACTGATTGCAATGGCCTAATTTCTATCCTGTGAAAACTGAAGAAAGGTTTATGTTCTAACAAGTCTTAAAATCTTTCTAAAGCCTTCCATCCACGATTGCTCCAAATGGAACTGTGTCAAGCCGCATCGGTTCATTTGGTGTGCCTGAAATTTGAGGAGGCATTCACGACCATCCAGTCTTCAGGTTCCCTTTTTTAAAAAAATGAATGGCAATCTTATGTTACATTACATCCTTAACCACCCCTAACTTTAGACTTTATCTATAAGCCACTTAATTCATATTTTGCATAATATGCTCAGCCATGTACCCATTATCCAAAGCCTCTATTGCTGCATTAATCACAACAATCAATTTAAAAAAAAAATTGTTTTTGTAATGTTTGATCAACCGTTTTCTGTGGTGAAATCACTGCTAATAATTTTAATGTCTTCCATATTAACCAGAGACAGACAAGATAGATGATATATGAGGATTTTTTTTTTTTGGAGGGGAGGGAGGAGAGCCTGCAAAAAGGCCAGGGTGATGGGGAAATTGAACCCATGACCATGGGGTCTACAAGTCGAGAACCTAACACACTGACTGCGATCCCACTGCTAACAAGATAGATAGTCCCTGGTTTTGTTTATTGCTAGTCCCTGCTCAAACATGTAAATATATCAATTTTTTAACATACACCCTGGTAGTTTAGTTGGTGTTTTCACTTTTCTCCTGTGGAAACTTGATTATATTCTTCTTTTATAACTTTAATGAAATGCATAAACTATAAAAATATAAGGAATTTTTTTTTAAGGGTGAATAGTAGTAAATATAGTATAAACCAATTGAAAGAAATCATGAAAATCCTGCATTATTTTCCAGACAATCCAATACAATTGCAGACATAAAACGGGGCAGTCTTTTATTAAAAATTTATATTCTTTAAACGTTACTTACTGTAACATTTGAGAGTGAACAGCAGAGATGTTATTTCAATTCAGGATTACCATTAATGCCAGTTATGGGGCTCCACTTGTGGACTGATAAGAGTTAGGGGGAAAAATATAGAGGAACGGCAGCTCTGATATCTCCATTGCTCCAATACCAACTTTTTAGAGATTGCCTCTTAATTTTGAATTTTGTCTCTAAACTTGACTTTACCCTCTTAACCCTGTTTACCCCTCCAACCACTTTTGCTGCTCCCCGCTCCAAACACTCTTGTTCTTCTAATTCACCTCTCCAGGACGTCCGGAGTGCGCCTTTCTGTGGCCTGTCAGCCATTCACATTTCAACGCTCTTAGATCCCACTTTCCAGCATTGAGATTATTAGTATTAATTTATGTACATTGATTTTTGTTTTATTCACTCGTTCACAAGAAAAAAGGTAATAAAATTACAGGGTTGTTAATGATGTGAACGAAATTACAAACTGTTTAACCTTCATTTTTTTTTTTTAATTTAATTGAAATTTGGTTTAGTTAGTTATCTCTTTCGTAAAATAAGAATGTAACAACCCTGTATCCAAACAATGCCCCTGGTGTTAGCACACCAAAATTAAAGTTTAAGGTAAGATAAATTTGGTGAGCCAGAAAAAAAGAACTAATTCATTTCACTGAATGAGCGGTTTCGATTCGATCTTTAAAAAAGAGTGGGTTTTCTCATCTCTAATAGGTGTTTTTTTATTTTTTTAAGGAGAGCCACTCAATTGAAGCAATCGTGAATGGTCTGCTTTACATCAACTCATGCATGCCTGTTTTAGAAAAATAGACATAAGCTACTACTGTTCAGAAAGACTGGTTAGTTTTGACTTTTCACTTTGCAACTTATATTTTTATACCCATGTTAATTAATTTTGAGTGTAATTGATATTGGCTTTAGTCATCAGAATCATTTTTTTCCCAGGCACCAATTTTATATACAGATTATTTATTTTATTTTTTAAATTTAAATAGCCCCTCTAACAATGTTACCAATATTTTACATTGAATGTTAATTTTGAGCTACACAAATAATACTTGAACTAATTTTATATAAATATAAAAATGAAGAGGTCAAGAAGAGTTATTTTTAACTTAATATTTTTATGAGTTAATGAATAGAACACCTAATCCAAAGTTAAAAAAATAAATTAATTAATTAAGAAGTAAAAATGATTACTTTTAGTTCGGGCTGTGATGAATGCTGTACAATTTTCCAATGACAAATTTATTTAAGCAGTGGCAACCACGGCTGCACTACAATCCTAATCAGCCAAGATTTTCTTGTTTGTTTTTGTATTTGACTGAGTAGAATCCATGCAAATTAGGGTCAATATTCTATAACTAAAGGTGGTATGCTTACAGTTTTGAAACTACAAATTGCTTAAGAAATATGCTTACATTTGTTATTCCCTGGGGCTTGGTTTCTTCCGGCTCTGAGTAAACATCTTCGTGAGAGCGTGTATCCCACATTCCTTCTTGGCTATCTTCATCGCCATTGCTATCAGTCTAAAATTAAACGAAATTTTATTTATTGCCATGTTTTATTTAATTTGATGATTTACCACGTATTCTTCAACGGGTTGTTGGTTGGAATTTATCCGAGCGAATTTTGGACAATGCTGTACGTAAAGGAAATCCGGATTAAGCCTTCTCTTTTTCCTTTGTTGCCCGTATTGATATACTTGATTCTTATTCTGTGGAAGACTACTACTAGGCGTTTGTTCCACGCTCCGCCAAGATCCCTCACCTTCCGATCGCCATGACACTGCAGCCAATCCCTTTATTCTTAAGTCTTCTGCAGTGTGAAGCAATGTGCTGAGTTGTGACTAAACAAAGGATTGTGAAATTAAAGTAACGATTTTACAATTAAACAGAACAAATTACATACATTGTCGACATTTATTTCCCCTTTGTACATGAATTCAACTAGAGCTTTGATATCGTCAAACTTAACATCTTTTAAAATAACAATAGGATCTTTCTCTTCATGTTTTGAGAAAATAGAATCAAAATAAGTACTGCATGCAGACAACATCATCTGGAACAAACATTACTACAATAAAACATATGATAAAAAAAAAGAAAAGAAAAATATGGGCAATTGATGACCATAACAGAGATAATTGCAAAATAAGTGATATTAATATTAAAACAAGTTTTAACACAAAAAAGTTCAATTTGTTCAAATTTATCAAAACATGAAATTAAGTCTTGAAAAACAAGTAACATGGGATACTAGTTAAAAAAATATTAGACAAATGAAAGGGCGTTCTTACCAATGAGGCTTCAAGAGCCGAGAAAAAATATTTTTAACCAATTTTTTAAAAGTTTTTCTGCCTATGTTGAGCATGTATTTCAAGTTAATTATGCATCAATCAATTTGTTTACATATGATAAGAAAACAACATGTAGGGCTGTATTAAATGAGTGTAGATACATCAAAAGCTATGACAATGAAAAAACACCCTAATACATAGTAAAGTAGGCTTTATTTATTTTTTTAATAAAAACAAATTTGAATCATTTTGAGTGCCCATTTAGTGCCCTTAAGCCAGGTTTCCACGGTGCGAAACTCACTCGCACAACTGTTTTGAGAAACTTGTCTCACGTTGTGGAGACCTTGCTGGGACTGCAAAACTTTTGGCATGAGTGTTTCGTTCCATATAAATGCACTTGTCTCGAGTATGAAGTGAACCAGAAGGAGTGCATTTGATTTTTTGTTCCATTTAACTACACATAATGGCAAAAATGATTTTAAAAAAGTACAACCCTGAGAAATAAAAGTTTGAGGATTTTTGTTTTATTTGATACTTATTTTTCTTACTTGACATAAAATCTACCCGTTGACAGAAAGACTCACCTTTCCAACTAATATAACAACATTGAATTTGGATCAAATCCAGAAGAGTTATTGATTTTTTAGTGGAACACCAGCCATTAGAGTGTCAAAAACCAAATGTGTTCAGTAAAGTATGCAAAAAAATTGTTTTGTAAAAAAATAATTTCGATTTACTTTATTAAGCATCCTTTAAAGCCCTTAAATTGAATTTTTATAGTCAACAAAAAATACTTTTTTGAGCATGGTCAATCGGAGGCAAATATTTTTGTTCCTGTTGCCCGATATTCCACTTAAATATTTGTAATTCCTCTGGATTTTATCCAAATTCAACAGTGTTACAATCGCTGGAAAACTTCTTCTTTCAGGCTTTGTTAACAAGCTGTACACTTTATGTCATTATAAGTGAAAAAATAATGATAAAAAAACAAAAACTTTCCAAAACGTTTTATTTTATAACTCAATTTCTGTTTTATTTACGGAGAAAAAAAAAAAAAAATGGATGGAGGTGAAAAAAATTCTACTGACTGATTCAGACCAAAAATGTCCCTTTTGTTTCCTATAAAAATTCGTATTTAAGGGGTTTAAATGGTGCTTAAAACGAATATTTTTTTCAAAAACCTTTTTTTTACTTACTTTATTGACAGAGTTTTTCATTTTTTATGTATCTACAGTCATTTAATGCAATGCTTCTTATTATTTTCTTACAATACATAAATAAACAAATTAACTGATGTTTAATAACCTTGGAATACATGTACAACAAAGGCAGAAACAAAATTTAAAAAATGCTTTTTTTTACTTTCTTTTTTCTTTGATTCCTTTGATCCATGGGTACGAACCTTCAACATGTGCCTAATATTTTTTGACCTAGTATTATAAAAAAATGTGCTATTAAAATCGGTGATTCCATGTCCATCCTACCTTGCAAGGTGTTTTACTGGATTATTGTCTTCCAGACTGATATGTTTCCTTCTAAATTAGTATTCACACAGAAGAGTTTAAATTCATCATTTACTAACTTCCTTAGTCAAATAAAAATAATAATGAAAAAACAATCCAAAGAAACTGTTGAATATTCGGTATATAAACATTTGGAATGGATCCCCATCAGTAAAATCTCAAATCAACCTACCTTGTGAGCTCTTAAAGTTTTTCCTTCACACGCTAAAGTGACATCACAAAAGCTCTCCCTTTCTAAAAGCTGTGCAAACATAACCTGAAGATTGGAGTGGTGATATTTCCATCGCAAGCAGTACTGCTGGTTAGGTACCTCCATTTGCTCTGTTAGTGGCATGTTTGAAGGGTTTTTAGTTTTTTACAATTACTAGAAGAAAAAATAAATAAATTGCAAGTTCAATTTATACGAGTAATTTATCGATGAATATTGCCAATACCTGCACATTACCTTATGATAAAAGTTACATTTAACTTGCGAATAGCCCCTTAGCGGTGGCAGTATAAAATTTATTGAAACTATACTATTTCCAAGGGCCTCGTTTTGAACCTCATTTTTTCACCTGAAATCAATAGCTCTTGTTAATGCATGCTGATCATAATCATTCTTTAACAAAACAGAAAGTCCATGAAAATTAAATTTAGCAACAATAATAGTGCTACACAACAATACTGTTGCTGTTTTCTGAGCAAAGGCTGTGGAACAACTGATCCTTTGAAAGTCTTAATGATTCAGGAATTGTATATCGAGATAAAATGACTTCTGATTTCATATGCTGAATAAAAACAAGTTAAAAAATTTTTAACAATGGGTCTTATGACAAATGATAAGTCGTCTGCACTTTGAAGCTTAAAATTGGCAATACTATGTGATTGCCACGCAAAAGAGAAATTATATTCAACAGGAAGTCCCACAAAAATTAAGAAATGCCTGTAACTGTAATAATTGTGATTCAGTGAAGAGTCCAACAGACTCTGAAGAATGAATACATATAGGACGGACATAGTACATATAGAAATATGTAGCCATTTACTGGCAAATTAATCTATTTTAATTTCAAATTAAACTTTTTTTATATTAAATTTACTTTTTTAAATGTCTAATTAGCCCTTTTTAACTTCAAATGAACCGTTTTCAATTTCAAAGTAAGTACTTTTTTCAAACTTAACCATTTCAAACTTCAAATTAAAATTTTTACTTATACCTTTTTAATAAGTGCAAAAAGGATAATTACAAGTTAGTTTGGAATAATTTTATTTTAGAAAAAATTCACATCAATTTGAAATAAAAAAGGGGTAATTAAAAAATGTTAATATGAAATAAAAAGGGTTAATTTGAAATTAAAATGGTAATTACAAAAAATAAAAAATAAAAAAAAGTTAATTTGAAGTTAAAAAGGGATCATGGGAAATTCAAAAGGTTTACTTAAAAAAATTAATTTGAAATTTAAAAAAGTTAATTTGAAATTAAAAAGGATTAATTGGAAATGAAACAGGAGTAATTAATAAAATTAATATGAAATTTAAAAAGTTAGCGATGTTACAAAAGTTAATTTGAAATTAAAAAGGGTTAAAGTGACGTTAAAAAGTTAATTTGAAATTAAAAAGGAGTTAATTGGTACACATTAGCAACAAATGAACAAACACTGAGAGGGATATATGTCAACAAGGAACCAGAGTCACCAACACGTCCATAACGAACGGACCGAGTACCCTCTGATCTTCTCAGGGATAAAAATTTTCTAATTTTAGATCCATTACGAGGGTCCTTTTTGGAGATGTGAATAAAAACCATAGCATCGAGATACATGGGAAGTCCAGTTCTCCCAAACCCCCGTAGCCAATTAATTTGAATTTAAAAAAAGTTAATTTCTAACATTATACAAGTTAGTTTGAAATTAAAAAGAGTTAATTTAACAGAAAAAAAGCTACAGATATTAAGGTGAAATTACACAAAACCCATAAAAAATCAATAACAGCGCATCAGTGATTCGTCGCTCTGATAAGTGCTGGTGGGCTGTAACCAAATTTGTCTGTTATCAGTTCACTGGGATGCTAGATAGCAAAACGTTGATCCATGTTTTTAAGATTTAAAAACCTTATTCTGTGTGTACAGAGAATTTATATCCTTAGCATTACAAGAATGTCAGAGTGTACAAAAATGAAATGTGTCTAATTGTCTTTTGTGACAGGGTTAAGTACAAAACTTGCTTGTAAGTATAAAAAAAAAGAAAAAAAAGCCTTAAATATATGAAGGTAAACTGTGCCAAAGAACATAAGTCAGTAATGTGTAGAGATTAGTGACCGTTAATCGATAGTTATTCAGATATCAGATATATACTCACTTGAGTAATTCATTAATTCATTCATGTGTGATATAAATAGCTGTATCATTGATTCCATGTGATAAAGGGCTTAACAATGAATAATTTCTGTGATCCTAGTGATAGGTCCAAAGCCACTCATCAATGAAAAATTAACTAAACCACCACTAAAGGAAATTACTTCATGTTACACCAACGTATAAGGACCTGTCATTGCTGATACCATGTTTTGAATAAAATTTTGAAAAGGCGCTTAACAATGAATAATTTCTGTGATCCTAGTGACTGGTCCAAAGCCACTCATCAATGAAAAATTAACTAAACCACTACTAAAGGAAATTACTTCATGTTACATCAAAGCATAAGGACCTGTCATTGCCGATTCCATGTTTTGAATAAAATTTTGAAAAAGCACTTAACAGTGAATAATTACTCCACACTTGTGACAGGTCCAAAGCCACTCATCAATGAACAATTAACTAAATGATCACTAAAGGAAGTTACTTCATGTTACATCCAGGTATAATGAGCTGTCATCGCTGATTCCATATGTTGAATCAAAATTGGATAAAATCATTCCATAATAATAATTTCACTGATTTTAGTTAGTTTTTTTTATTTTTATTTTTTTTTATTTTAGTCTAAAGCCACTCGTCAATGAAAAATAACTAAACATCCACTAAAACAACTTCATTTCACATTAAAGCGATACAAGTAGCTGCCATCAATGATTCCATGTGTTAAATAAAACTGAGATAAAAAGCGGTTAATAACGATGACTTTCTCTGATCTTAGTGAAAGGTTTCAAGCCATTTGTCAATGGAAAATTAACTAAATGACCATTAAGCATGTTACTTTATTTTACATTAATGTGACATAACTAGCTGTCATCACTGATACCGAGAGTTGAATCGAATTTAGATAAATGCACTTGATTTCCCATTTCTTTTTCTCATATTTTCTACTTTCTGAAGAAACTTTCTACTTCTTTACTTGTATGTAGAAAAGTACTAATGGTACACTAAATTAGATGATGATGTCACAATGAAGCAACATTTCATTTGTCAGTACTGTATATACAAAATTAAGAGACTGAGACAAAATTGATAACTCTGATCTTTGTGACACAAAGAAACTGTGTCACACTCAGTTAGTTGGCATAAGAAGTGATCAACTGTTTCCATGTGTTGATTCCAAACGAGTGTCAATATTCTGAACATTAAGATGAAATGTTACCATTATGCCATACTCCGCACCATCTGAAAAGTGTCTAATTAGCCACATGAAAGCATACCATGAAGTAGCAACATCATGATAAGAAAATCATGCTAAGGAAGCCAGTCGTCAAAGGAAAATTAACAAAATGACCACTTAAGGAAGTTACTTTTTCAGTGTGAAAAGGAGCTGTCATCACTGATTCCATCTGTCAAATCAAAACAAGCTAAAACTCCTTAAATGATTCATCATTTGAAAAGTGCCTAGTGGGCCACATGAAAACAAAATACACACTAAGTATGAACATGATTAGAAAAGGTTATCACAGATTCCATGTGGTGAATAAGTGACTAGATAACTGCTTAACAACTTTCACATACTGTCTCTGATCTATATCAAAATGACATTTCGCTCGCTTGACTAGTCAAGAAAATAGCTTGTCAGTACCGATTAATCTGATCACCCCCCCCCAAAAAAAAGTGCCATACATTGACATAAGAAACTGTCATTACTGATTCCACGTGTTAAATCAAAAAAGATGAACCAATCAAGAATGATTCATCATTTGAAAACAGTGATATGAAAGCAAAATATAAAAACTGAGGAAGATCTAAGATAAGAAGCTGTCCATTAGTCATGCCATGTGTTAAAAGAAAATAAACGTACTTAAAATATTTGATCTTTGCGACAGGTCCTGTTTTGAATGTCATTTCACTTGTTCGGAATGTTATGAAGATAATGTTACACTGTATTCAATGGCATAAGAAGCTGTCCTCACTAATATTATGTCTTGATTCAAACAGAATAATCCAATTTGTTGATCTTTTCAACATGTATTAAACCAATAAAAAAAAGGTGGAGCAAGAGCAAGACCCAAGCCATGAGGCACATGAAGAGATTCATAGAAGCACCATCTGCAAAACTTACAAAGGAATTACTGGAAGGCAACTGCAACTGAACCAGGATTTTGGTTGGACTTCTGACAAGGCTCTGCCACTTAAGAAGGCACATGTACTGGATAGGAGTACAGTCAGAATAAACACTGTGCAGACACTACTAGGAAGAGGAGGAGACCACAGAACACATTTTATGCTTCTGTCAAGGACTATGTAGGTGCAGGTTCTTGCAACTAGGACAGGAAAAACCGCAAGCAAGATCCTACACTAAGGAGCTGCTAGCAAAGCTATGGAGGTTGATTAACAACCTGAAGCTGGCCAGAGAGTTGTGAAAAACAGGAGAGCACAATAGATCTACTCAGGTCGAGATGCAGAAGGGCTGATGCCTTCTCTTTTATCCTCTACCCCATGTTGAGAATGCCCACAAAGCCAATGGCACAAAAATAGTGTCATACTGTGTTCACCGGCATAAGAATCTGTCATCACTGATTTTATGTCCAGATTCAAACAGAATAATCCAATTTGTCTGATCTTTTCAACATATATGAAACCAATGAAAAAAGGTTATTTGTGACATTTCACATGGTTAGAAGTACCCATGTTTGTGACAAGTAACATGCTTTCCTAGTTGAAGCACACAATCCTAATAAAAACAGTAAGCCGGATATGAAATATTATTTCTTTTTTGTCTAGGTGAAATTAATTTTAAGAGTCCCCATATGAAGTAGATTGAAAATTTATCATAGTGCATGGAGATTAAAGGCCTGTGCAAAACAGGAAGATCTAATAATGGTCAAAATGCCCGAGTATTTTGAAATGTACGCTAGTGTGAATGTTCCAGGTGGGAATGAGATTTTATATAACCCACGAATGAATAAGTTTTGAAATTTTATTGTACCTGCTGTTTTGAAGTGGTTCTCTCTCTCGATTATTAAAAAAAAAAAAATTGGAAATTGTGTCCGGTGGGGCCTGGAGAAAAGCCAGAACATGCGTTATCCAGTAGACCGGGGGTGCGAAGTGGATTGCAATTATATCCAAAATCGCGAAAAGTATCCAATAAAAAAAATTTAAATAAAAAAAATAAAAAAAACCGGGCGAACGCGGATGTGTCTAATTGATTATTTTGGTTAATTCAAATTGCACGGTTCGACATTGGCTCGACCGTATCGACTATGAGAGAAGAGTTTTTACAGTCGATCCCATCGATTTTCCTATTGGTAAAAAAAATTAAATTAAGGAGGAAATTAAAAAAAACACTAAGTGCAAGTGAATTGATGAAAAAACGGGAAAAAATAGAAAAGGATGTAAAGTTGTTTTTTAAAAATCGTAAAAATATACCGAAAAAAATTAAGTTTAAAGGGCAAGGTGTGAATAGGAGTCTTTTCTTTTGATAATCCGAAGGGCTTTTCTCGATGTCGAGTGCAAAATCCGTTTTTATTTTTATTTCATTTTTTTTTTTAAACACAATTATCGTTAAATATTTTAAAAGCGAGAAGTACTCACCACAGCCAGTTGCAAAAAAACAAAAAAATATAAAATAAATATAAAAACGTCTGAGAGAAGAGACAGTCGAAAACGTCGACTCGGACTCCACGGGTTTTACTTCCAAAATAAGGTTTTCTATAAAAGAGCAAAGGATGGCGCTGCTGAGGGGGGAGGGATCGAAATCGAAAAAAAAATCAGTTCCAGGAAAAAACAGTGGGAAAGGAAAAAAGGGGAAACGCGGAAAACCTTTTCACTATTATTGTTGTTATTTTTACAAGCTAGCCAGGTGGAAAGGGAAGATAATGGATAAATGTCGAGGACAGAAGAGGAAAAATGGAAAATAAATGGTGAAAAACAATTTAATGTCTTTATGAAATCTTACGTGGTATTATTTTTATTATTATTACTTTTTTATGGGATCTGTCCTACCGGCGAATATAAATATAAACCTAGTAGCAATCTGGACTCACCTTTTTTTTTTGTGGATAAGGGCGACGTTGATTACAAATTCGAAATCAGGATCGTGTAAAGTGGAGAAAAGTGGTCCGAGGTACCGGTGTATTTTGTTGTTTTTTCCCTCCCGTCCTCTTCACTTTTCCGCTCCCAGCAGCGGCACTTTCCTCTGTTTAGGGTCAAACACCTCGAAGGCGGATATTTCGATTTGTGTCGAGTGGCGCGGTACTTTCTCACTCCGATATCACTTTTGAGACGTCGTCCGGCGTCCCGAGGTCGCCCTTTATCAAACCGGCGGTTCGACTCGAGCCCTTAACCGATGGAGTATGAGACAAAGCCTGACTTTTTATGCTTCACGAGAATGTGACAGCGCCATATTAGCTATAAACCGAGGACAGGATCGGAATCGCCGATAGTCGCTGCATATCGATACGGCTTCACACGAAAGAAAACCTTTTCCACCGTTTTTCCCCACTCGCTTCAATCAGTTTTCATAAAACTTTATTTTAAACGACCAAATAGACAAGATTTAAAAAAAAAATCCACTCTGAATCTAAATCCATACAAATTCTCATAAACCATCAGAACCACAAATATTCTCACATTTCTCAAACTACCAGATCAACCAATTTACAGACATCAGAAATAAGTTTCCTCTCAATAGAAAACAAAATATAAAATAAAATAGGCAAAGAAATATGTATAAAAAACACATTAAAAAAGACAATGTATGTTTAACGACTATCTTCATCGTTCAAATCCATTTTGGTCGTTTTGGACGTTTTGGACGGACGGATTAGCGTAGAAACCGTTCTACAGAGGATTAGCAAGATTCAGATCGAAATTGCGGAGGGGCGCCCGTCTCCCTCTCGAATTCGATTTCGCCTACTTCTCCAACGATTTCGTTCGATTAATCATTTCTAGATAAAAACACGACATAATGTGTAAAATTCGTGTTTTAAATGTATTTTTTTTAATACATCGTCGTTTTCAATCATACGGTGTGCGCTTAAGAGGTTTCAATCCTTCTGAAGATGATATACAAAAATCTTTTTTTTATTACATATTTTGTCTCTAGAATGTTGCGATGGTTCTCTTTAGATCTAAATGTTTTCCTTGAATCTTAGTGGCCTGTTGGCCTGAAAGCAACCTTTTATACATAAATGTGTAAAGGTGAGAGAATGAGCGGGGTCTCCATCGGTAATATGAGACAAGTATGCTACGTTAAGACAAGCTCATCTTTAAAAACTTAAAGCCTCCTTATGCAGTGTTTTAGGCTATGAAACTAAAGCCCCTTGGTAGTTATGGTGTACTACCAATACTCCATCTTAAGAGTACTGCTTGGGTGCGTTTCTAGATGTAGCAGAAGCTTTTGATAGGGTCTGGCACCCGGGCTTGCTTTATAAACTTAAACGCTTCCTACCCAGTCCTCCTTATTAACTTATCCTGAAATCATACCTAACAGATCGCTGTTTCAGAGTGAAGTGAGGCAACGAGTTCTCGAAAATCAGACCGATACAAACCGGCGTCCCACAAGGGGGCATTCTGGGTCACATCCTTGATATCATTTATACTGCTGACATAAATGCACATCCTAATACTATCATCACAACCTATGCGGACGATCCCGCGAAACTGGAATCCTACCCAAGCTGACTCCAATATCCAAGAACACCTTGAGCTCACTTGTGCAAAAAATGGAGAACAAGAGTGAATGAAGGAAAATGTACTCAGTGTACGTTCACATTGAAGAAACAGTCTTGCCATCGACTGGGCATCAACAACAAAGAGGTACCGACTTACACTCAAGTAAAATATCTAGGATTTACCTAAACAACAGTCTAACGTGGAATCCAAAGACAAGAGTTAAAAGACAATTTTTTAACAGAAAACTTGGACAACTAGGAAGACTCCTAGGACGGAAATCCGTCTTGACCGTCAAAACTCAACTAACCTTATACAAGACTTTACTGCGACCACTTTGGACATACGGAGTGGGACTGTGCGGTTCTGCCAAGCCAGCCAATCTTTCCAATCAATAGTCCTCAGACAAATCGTCAAAGCTCATTACTACGTCACTAACCTTCCTATCCACAACGACCCGAACATCCATTTTATCAACAAACTGATCTATTCCCGATTCCCAGTTTCACACCAACCTCGCGATCCATCCTAACCCTACTGCTAGAGCCCTCTACACATACCCATCCCGAGAACCCGCATCTAGACCTATTTATCCCTTAATGCCTAATGGCAACGACGAGAGGAATGGAAGGTCGTTGTGGATAGTGATGTTAGTTACATAATAAGGAACTTTGACAAATCCTCAAAAAGAACTGTAGATAGCAATTTCTGGTGTACACAAATCGCTTTGTAGTATAGTTTTTGGTGAATTTCGGAAATGATCCACTTGTGAGTTTTTCTTCGTCTATGAAGGACCGATGTTGCTACATGGTGTTTTCTCCCGGTCAGAACATTTACCTTATGGCCAGCTCTTCACTCGGAGGACACTTGTTAAGAGAAGTTGGCTTAGTACTCCATCTCAGATATTAGGGGGCTTGTCTCGAGGCCATCCTAGTTTAGGGTGATGTAGATAGGGATAAATGAGGCGGCCATAAGGCCCTTCTGCACCTTGACCTGTGTAAATCTATTATGCTATCCTATTTTTTACAACTGGCCAGCTTCAGGTTGGTAATCAACCTCCATAGCTTTGCTAGCGGCTCCTTAGTGTAGGATCTTGCTTGCGGTTTTTCCTGTCCTAGTTGCAAGAACCTGCACCTACATAGACCTTCACAGAAGCATAAAATGTGTTCTGCGGTCTTCTCCTCTTCCTAGCAGTGTCTGCACAGTGTTTCTTCTGTCTGTACTCCTATCGGGTGAAGGTGCTTTCTTAAGTGGGAGTGCCCTGTCAGGAGTCCAACCAGTATCTTGATTTGGTTGCGGTTGCCTTCCAGTAATTCCTTTGTAAATTTTGCAGATGGTCTCTCTCTCTTCGAGTGCCTCATGGCTTGGGGGTTGCTCCACCAAGTTTTGAACTCATTAAGGTTTCATTTTTGGAAGCATCCTTTTTTGTGCAAAGTGCTAGGAATTAGTAGGGTTCGGGACCTAGAGAATTTATATTGGCTCATTTTTTGGCCGACATGTCCACTTTCTCATTGCCTCTATGTACGGAATGCCAGGGTCAGGTCATTGGTGTTCCTGACTTCTGCCAGCGCCTCCATGCAGTTCCAGACGCTCTTTCCTTCACCTCGCGTGGGGCTAGGGTCTTTAATGTATTCTTAGTTTTTTTATTTCCCTGGCCCAGTGTGATTTCAGTCTGGAAAACGGTTTATGTAGACTTACCGTCAGTTTGGTCTTTGGATTCATAGCGAAAATTCCAGCCCCCGTGCCTCTGCTAGTTTTGGAGCCGTCAGTGTACCAGTAGGTGTTTGCTTTAGCGGTGTTCCTTTGGCCCATCTTCCCATTCTGGTAAGGTCCCATCAGTACCTTGTACGTTTTAGTAAAATTGTACTTTGGAGTGGTGGCATCAATTGGTATGCCTAGAAAGGCATCTGCCTGTATCTCCTCCCTCATTTTCCATTGTTTATTTACATGGCCTATCCTTGCTGATGGTTGTCCATTTATGAGCCTGTGGGCTGCTGCTCTGGCTTCTCCTTGTATTAATATATGAAGTGGTGGGAGGTTAATAACACTTCCAGGGCCGTAGTTGGCGTTGTGAGTTTACACCTTAACTGATCTACCACGAGATATTATTTAATGTCATTTAGTCGGTGTGATAAGATTATAACTAATTACAATTTATTTTTGTATATTTTTCAGCTGTTATTCTAAATAAAACCTATTTCATATTTCATAATGAAAAGTTTTCATATGTTACAGGTCATAACGACTGGGGGACCGAAGCAAAACCCGATCACGGCATCAAGAATTGGAACAGTAACAAGTCCAGCCTGCAGTAGTTTTCATGACTCGCAACGCCAGCATTGTAACAGCTCAGGCCGGAAGTAAAGTCATCCTACCATGTTTTGTTAGAAACCTCTGCGATGGAACAGTAAGTGAAGTTTTGATATTTTGCTTTTAAAAAATATTACATAAAAAGAGCCAAGTTAAACGCACATAAATATACTTTTTTGGTAATTTCAACCGACTATAAGTAAATAAATATATAAATAATAAATATATCAAATACAATAAAATAAAAAAAGTGTTAAATGTTTTCGGTGTTTCGAATCTATTAGCGTCTAAATCAACTCTACTGAAATTAGCAGATAACGAGCCAAAAGTAAGCGGAACTTTGCAGTTACCAGCACGCAGGCTTAAACGATCCCGGTCAATCCTGAATAAGAAATTTTACTTCTGCTTAATAGTTTTCGCCGCTCGTCGTATAATCGATTTCTAAAAAAGATTCAATTACGGTTTATCTACTGAATCCACTAAATATAATTACATAACAAAGTTTAAGATCAGCATCACTTCATAAAAAAACTCGTTTTTTACTTAAATTGTAAAACAAACTCAAATATTGATGTAAAATATTTTTTTTACATATTTAAAAATAAACGTGTATGAATATTAAATATAGACGACAAGATGTAAATTTTTTTGTGATATTTTATCGCAGAGACGACCGTTTGTCAGATGCGTTTCAGCATTTCGCCACCTTTACTGTTGAACGCGTCTGACTGACAAAATCAGAGAGGATAGGCAAACCAAGATGATAAGTAATTATCAAACTATCGATTTTATCCATTCCCATGAAACTATGTTTCGTAATATAAATATAAACAACAAACAAAACTATCGTAATGAATTTATTCTGCTCTATCGGTTCTATTTTAGTTATTGCCGTCTATAGAAAATAATTGGCCAATTAAGAAATTACTTACATAAAACAAATTGTGCTGAAAGTATGATTATCCTAGGGTCACAAGTTTAAAGATATTTGTCATTATTTTTTATTATTTCGGCATGGCCTGTAATAAGGCATTAACACAGGACAACAAGCGATTTATTAATCACTCATTTATTATACATTATCTCTCTGCAGTCATTAATGTTCTGGATAAAATTCTTAAAGGAAAATCAATCCAATTTGCCACACCTGATATATTTTTCCTATAAAAAACGAATGTAATACTGTCACTAAATGAACTTCGAATTTAACAGGAATACAATTAACAAATTTTGTAAAATAAAACAAAATATATTTTTATATTGTATTATTATGCGAAGAGGTAACGAATGGTAAACTTTAAATTAACGTTAAACATTCCTTTTGTGTGTAATCTGACTATATATTTCACTTTCTTTTGCTCATTCGCTCCCTCTCTCTCACTCTCTCCCTCCCTCTCTCTCTCTCTCTCTCTCTCTCTCTCTCTCTCTCTCTCTCTCTCTNATACAAATGAGTAATCCTGTAAACGTAAACAGAATATTTTATATAGATTTTTTTTAATGAAAACTTAAAATCCTGCATTATTTTCCGGACAACCCAATAATAGCTCAGGCCGGAAGTAAAGTCATCGCACATTGTTCTGTTAGAAACCTCTGCGATGGAACAGTAAGTGAACTTTTGATATTTTGCTTTTAACAAATATTACACAAAAAGAGTCAAGTTAAACGCACATAAATATTTTGCAGTAGTGGTATCGATTGGCATGCCTAATATGACATCAGACCCTATATCTCCTCTCTCAATTTCCATTGTTTATTTACACGACCTATCCTTGCAGATGGTTGTCCATTTATAAGCACTTGAACTGCTGCTCTGGCTTCTCCTTGGATTAAGATATGAAGTGGTGGGAGGTTTAACAACACCTCCATGACCGCAGTTGGCCTTGTGATCATGTCTCCAATGACATTGATACAAGCTTGTCTATGGGTGTCACTGATGTGCCTGACTGCATTGGCCTGCAGTCTTGGTCCACCTAACCACTGACCCGTATGTCAACATTGGTCTTAAGACGCAGGTATGACCATGGGGTCATTTTGGGGTTTAATCTGGCACTGAGCTTCTGCACCTCCCTAAAGCAATTTTGCTCTCTGGGTGGTTTTAGTTAAATGTGGATTTCATGTGAGCCGCTGGTCTAGATAGATCCATAGATATTTAGCCTCCTTGGAAAATGGGATCATGTCCGCAAAGTAATGACCGCGTTTAAGTTGGCGTTGGGAAAATAGGATCGATGTCCTGTTAAGACTTGTAGTTTTTAGGCTTCCTATTGTCCTCACCCGTGTGAAAGGAATCATTATAGTTTTGTGGGGTTTATTAGATAGCTCCTCCCTTTTGCACCTACCTGTCAACCACATTGAGGGCTCGTTGTATACTATCCAATGTCTGCATGGCGGCCTTTTACTACTTACGGCAAGGTCGTCCGCATAGCCTAGTCAGTAGAATCCTTCTTCCAGCGTTTGTAGAAGAGAGAGTCCAGAATCGTCTACGGTAGACGTGAGAGAAACCCCTCCCCCTTGAGGGCATCCTGTGGCCCTCTTAGAAGCCGATGTGGAGAGTTCTCTAGAGCGGAAAGTTTTGATAAGGTTTGGGAAGCATGGTTAGATGGATAAGAAAGCTTGGTGTGGATCTTTGAAGCGGGATCAGATCACCTCAAACAAAAGAAATGTTGAGGTCATTATGGATAGTGTGGTAGTAGATAGTAAGGAGCTTTGACTCTTTGAGGACTACGTTGGCCTCGAGATATGCCCCTTAATATGTTTGGTTGAGTGCGATGGCTTGCTTCTTAACGTGTATCCTCCTAGTGGACTCTTGGCTATAATGTTAATGTTCTGCCTGGGAGAAAAAACCATATAGCCACATCGGGACTTCCTAGATGAGTAAAATCTTACAAGTGAATCACTCCTTTCGAAATTCCACCAAACATTATACTCAAGCGATTTGTCTAAGTAGAAATCATTCTTTTGTCTACCGTCCTTTTAATTGCCAAGGGATTCCTGTGTACAGTTTACCGCTGACCAAGGTAAGCCCATATTTTCCTACTAAACAAAAACCTTGGTATTTTCCGCACTTTTATATTTCAAATGAAAGTGCCCTAATTAGTTTGACATCTTATTTGTTATACACCACAGACAAAGTGAAATTTAATTAAGAGAAGTTCGATGACATTAAAGCTCGGCAAACATGTGGTCTGTTAATTTCTTAGACTGAGCTTTAATGTTAAAGTGGACCCCCTTTTTTATAAGACAAATCAGCATGCGGAAGAAGTGACTTTTATACAACTTTTCTCTTTAATTATCCCGAAATGCCATCTTTCAGGCAATTTCATTATACCTTCGCAATAAAGGTTGTCGGATTGATTGAAAAACTTCTCCAAATACAGTTTTTGAATTCATTAATTTCTACTCCAGTTTTTTTTCTTTATTGTAATTATTCTGAATTGATCGTCTTTCTCATTTTTATTGACGGCATTGTTTAATTGGGCGAGTAATTGACCGCATTAACCCTTTCGACCTCCTTATATCCCTAATTTGGTACACTGATGGGACTAGGAGTAGGTGTAGAGGTGTGTAGAATTAGACTCTAGCAAAACCATTCGGCTGGTTCCATCGATCAAGTCCAGACCTATGGAATTGTGAGTCAGGCAGCTATGTATGCATACGCGTTTAGCTCCAAACTAGTCTTGGAATATCTAACTTGCCTAATTGCCCTAGGAAAACAAAACAAACTTTGAGGTGGGGGTCGGGATAAAGAAAGATAGAAAAATGCATGTGCTCGACAAAAACAAGAAGTCGAAGAACCGACCACCGAAAGAAGATGGGCAAAGAAAAAATAGATGCGCCCCGACACGGTTCCACCATCATCGCAGGTCACGTAAGCAGCCTAGTCAGTCAATACGGTGTCGCAGGCCGCATACACAGTCTCATCGGCAAGGACCAATCATACACCAGTTCCCAGGGTCACATAAGCCTAATCAGAAAGAACATAGGATCCACCACCATCTCAGGCCACGTACGCAGCCTAGCCAGCAAGTGCCAAGGATCCACCAGCATCCCAGGCTGCATGCACGGCCTCATCAGTAAAGCCCAGGGATCCACCAACATCCAGTTCACATACACAGCCTAGTCAGCAAATATAAGTATCCACCACCACCCAGATCACACACACACACACCCAGCCTAGTAAGCAAGTGCCAGTCATCCACCACTATCCCAGATGTCATAAACAGCGTAGTCGGAAAGTACCAAGGATCTACCACCATCCCAGATCACACACAAACACACAGCCTCATGATAACTGTCACCCCGAGGACTCCAGCTCCCGTGCCTTTATCAGTTTCTGAGCCATCGGTATACCGGTCGGAGTTGACCTCCAGAGGTGTTCCTTCGACCCACTCTTCCCTTTATCTTCTGTTATCTTGTACCTGTTGGTGAAGTTATATTTTGGAGAAGTGGCATTGATTGTCATGCCTTGTATGCAACTCCTCCCTCAGTTTCCATTGTTCGTTGACATGCCCTATCCTTCAGTTGGTTGTCTATTTATGAGCCGCTGCTCTGGCTTCTTAGATTAAATTATGGAAAGGTGGAAGGTACCACCTTCATGGCGTAATGCTGCCTTAGAGCAAAATGAACTTTAGCAATTTTGTTAATAGGTTAGCGGGAAATCCCGTGAGTTTAGTTTGACGCCAAATAAATCATTGTTGCCAATACGCTGGCATAAACAGCAGGATCCGCCTTAAATTCACGGGATTTCCTTCTAACCTTAAACAAAATAGCTACAGTTGACATTGCTCTCAATCAACTTTGGGCAGAAAGGGTTAAATTTATAAACCGGCTACAAAATTGTATGCTTGGCTAATATAATTATCAATACAGGAAGCAGTGGAGGGTAATGAGCTTTGTTGGAGATAGAAGATTCTAAATGGTGATTTTAGAATGGCGCAAAAAAATCAGTGTTGCCAATATAAGGGCCCAAAGAAACACTAAACTAATGGGATTAGCTAAGCTTTAGCAAATTTGCTACATTTCATGTTGCCCTGAGGTAACGTTGTGCAAGAAATTTGCATTGCTCGTTAGCATTTTCATGAACTTTCCTCAAGGTAGTGGCGCCCATGGAATAAGGAAGTACCCAAATTATGTCAAGCATAAAAATCTCGAGTGTTCTTTCAATTTTTTCCCGAATTACCGGAGGCAGGGAAGCCTTCCATTCATGCGGGAAGTCGGAACAATTTGTCTCTTCCAAAATCAAAATTTCCACTCGCATTTGAGTTTCAGACCTTTCTGAACAAATTTTTGTCCGTGTCTGTCTGTCAGTGGTCAATTCCTTGTAACCGGCAAAACTCCGAAACCATATGACCAATTTTTATGAAATTTTCAAAGGTTGTGCGGGGGGGCTGTTTCTAGATAGCCTTTCTATGAATTTCATCCCAATCGGATCAACGGTTTCCCCTGCGCATCCACAAAATATGAAGAACCTATGCTGCCCACCTGCATGGCAGACGTTTTAAAATTATTAAAGTAGACTCTTTGGTTTTCCTTTGTCTTTCCTCGAGAAAAATCTCCGCCTCTTAAAATTTCTCCCATTTTCCTCGTGCTTGACTTTCCTCTTGAGCATCAATTGAGAGCGAATGTTTTATAAATGAACCCGTCTAATTATGAGATTTATAATTGTTTTTATATTAGTTCAAAAAATAGTAAGATAAGAAAAAGCATATTACTATGCTAAAAATAACGCATTAATTTCCATTTAATTTAATCCAATTACACGGTTGTTTTCCTAATAATATAAACCTTAAGAACGTTTTCTCACTTAGATTGACCAATTATGCTGATTTAATACCGATCTACTCAGTCAAACCTAAAGATCGTTAGAGGACAAAAACTATCCTCATCATCATTCCGATTGTCAGAAGAGAATTAATAATCGTAGATCGATATTCTCATTTCAGTTGCCTTTTTTCAACCGTTTGAAGCCCTTCGGTAGAACGCATCAAGATCAAATAATTGCGAACTTTCACTATTCTTAGCATGAACCGGTAGGTTTTTTTTTGTGGTGGAATTTACCGTTATGACTGGGTCCGCCTGTTTTCGCTATCTCTTCTCTTTTCTAACTCCTTTTTTCCTCACCGTCACTCTCTCTCTCTCCCTCCCTCCCCCCTCTCTCTCTATCTCTCTCTCTCTCTCTATCTCTCTATCTCTCTCTCTCTCCCTCTCTCCATCTTTCTCTCTCTCTCCATCTTTCTCTCTCTCTCTCTATCTATCTATCTATCTATCTCTCTCTATCTATCTATCTATCTCTCTCTCTCTCTCTCTCTCTCTCTCTCTCTCTCTCTCTCCCCTGTTCTTCTTCTTATATATATATATCTTTCTCTTTCCCCCCTCATCTCTTCACCAGCTCTCTATCCCTTTCTCTGAAGATATGTCGTGGGTTTATTCAGAAGGATTCCAGGGCGGCAGTTGGGGTCGTTCATCTTTCCGATCCTTGGTATTATTATAGGTCTAACATACATGTATAACTAGGGACACGTTTTTATTTAGCCCTCAGCTTTCCTCAAAAAGACCACTAATGTCACACTTTTGTGTGATTGCATTTAGTAGCTGATTCCAAGAAAGGCTCAAAAATAATTGAGCTTAAATATTGTCCTACATCACCGAAGGCATAACCAGCTTTTGTGCGTGCAGCATTCAAGCTGATCCATTGTTCGGTAAAATCTCGATGTATCGTAAGAAAGTGCTGTTCCCGTGAAAAAAGTTAGTTAAATCGAACGCTTTTTCAGTCCCCTCGGTGAAACATATTTTTTTCCGCCTTCAAGGTCGACGAAACATTTATAATTGGTATTTTAGTATGGAAATCCCGATTAAACGTATGAGTAGAGTGGAAGGAGTTTCCTTATAAGGATGAACCGTGCTCCATGCCTCGTAAACCACAAGGTTCTATTGTGACCAGTGGTGGGTGTTTCCAGGATTTTGTTTGTTAGACCCGATACCATTGATTCAAGAAAAACCACATTGCTTACTGCAATGAATATGCTGACGAAGCATGGAAAAAGGTAACGGCAACCACAATATTTAATAATTGTTTCAGAATGTGTGGTTTCCTAAAGGAGGATATATCGGTCACGGAACCGGAAAACGAAACCTAAGCCCCATAGGGTGGCATCTGTTGTCATAGTGCATGAAGCCTATACCGTAGCTTTTCTGGACTCCGTTAATTTCGACGATGACGTTGCAGTTATTGGAATACTTAAGACGTTGAAATTTTAACGGAAACAATCGACGTGGTTGGTGAAGAAGGCGAAGAACCAGAAAAAGTTTCAAGTATCAGTCCTAAATGGGTCAAGAAATTGGTCAATGGCATACTTTATTTTTAGGGAGATCAAACGTAGATGTAAACATGTTCAGCACATGTTTAAATAAGTTTTTAATGCAAACAAAAATTGATCAAAACTATATATAATATTCAATTAATTAAGGTTTTAAGTTGAGATAAAAACGTCAGCGTCTCGAACGGGATTCGAACCCACGACCTTCGGCTTGATACGCCGCTACTCTACCACCTGAGCTATTGTGACACTGACTTTTTTTATCTCAATTTAAAACCTTAATTAATTGAATGTTATAAATTGGTCAAGCGGACCACGAAAAATAGTGAATTACATATAATGTTTATAAAAATGACATGTATGTACATGAAAAAAAATTAAAACTTTCCCTATATTCATACAATACATATGTACAATACACCAAAAAAGTTAAACTTCGATATAACGAATTTTTAATTTTTTACCCTCAATATACCATAATCTCGGTATAGTGAACATGTCGATATATCGTACTTATCCTTCGTCACCTTGAAGATACGATATATCAGCATTATAACTGTATTAGACGTGTACCGGAAACGATGAGCCTTAATCTGAGGGTGAGCCAGAGATTGAGTCAAAGTGGGCTGTGGGAGTGGATGAGCCAGTACTAATTAGTAATAAATGCGGTTTTGTTTCCAGAATTCTCAGTTCAGTTCAGCAGTGTGATAAGACACCTGAGGTCATCAGAAGATGGGCCTCCAGCGACCGCCGCCACAGTGGTCTACGACCCACCGGGACAACGTTCCTCCTGCGCATGAAAACTGTAAACTGAGCAATAAATCCGATTCTAATCCAGGGGCTCCACACCTAAAAAGGAACATTTATTTGATTAAACCTTTTGACAGAGCGTTTCGTCTCCTGTGGCACGAGGGTGTAGATAATGCCATCATTTTCATAATAATTAAACTTCCAATGTTAAATTTTGTTGAAGTCTTCGCAAAAGTATATAGTTCATGTACGACCTAAAATACAAAAACACGACAGAAGACATGTGAAATAGAAAAACGTTTCATGAAAACATCATGCTTTACAGAGGGGAATAAAAACGTCCTCGAACATTTATGTCAAAATAAATATTTTACCCTTCATCCTATTTCGTGCGGTGAAACACGGGGAAAAATAGCGTCATCTCTTCTTCGGATGTACTGTAAATATTAATCCAATCGTAGGATTTTTGACTGATCTTATACATTCGCAAATATTTACTCTGCCCTTACAGTTTTTCCGTAGATTGCTTTAGGTTCATGCCGGAATTAAAGTCACAATTCAACAATGAATAAAAAACTACAATGACACTAAAATGATGAAAACCAGGATAAATAGCATATAAATAAATAATGAATAAATGAAACTTTTTTCGTGATGCTAGGTCTAAAAAGTTAAAAATACATACTTTAAATACTTAAAAAAAAAAATATAGGTTTTGTCTTCGCTGTGTATGTATTTATATATCAGTCGATTTTTTAAAAAACTTAGGTTCCTCTTTCCTCCATCTCTCACTTCTCTTACCCTTCCTCCCTCCCTCTCGCTCCTTGCTCACTCACTCCTACCCTCTCACTCTCTCTCACTCTCTCTCTCTCTCTCTCTCTCTCTCTCTCTCACTCTCTCTCTCTCTCTCTATCTTTCTCTCTCTTTCTCTTCCTTTCTCCCACTCACTCTCTGTCTTCCTCCCTTCCTCTTCACCTCTCTCTCTCTCTCACTCTCACTCTCACTCTCACTCTCACTCTCACTCTCACTCTCACTCTCTCTCTCTCTAATTGTACAACCTGGAAAATATTGCACCGTCTGTTGGCATTATTGCGCAATATCAGTCAGTTGGTGAAGTACAACAAGTAGTAACCAAATATTGCACAAACTTCAATATCGCCTTTAAACTATTCAAGTTCATTGCACAAAAAAATTTTGTACAACGTTAAGGGGCAACCGTCAAATTATTGTGCAATCTATATTGTACAATAATATTGACCGTCTATGGGCCGCTGAAACCATTGTGGCCACAGACACCCCCCTGATTTCATCCTTATTTTTCTCACTTATAATTATATAAAATCTTAAGCTTGTTAACGTATAAAAGAAGAACAATTCAGCTTTTCGACGGCTGTCAAAACGTTGATTTTTGGATAAAACCCAGGAGTTATGAATTTTTAAGTGGAACAACAGAACCATGGAGAGTAAAAAATTGCCTCGGGTTATCCAGCCCAAACATTTTTCGCTTGTTATAAATATTGTATTTAATGATTTTAAAATGGTGCTTAAATTGAATCCGATAATTAAATTATAAAATGATTTGGGCCTAGTTTACTGTCTTTTCTTTTTTGTAACTTTAGCAGATTATTTTCTTATCATTGATTTAAAAAATAACATAATACATTTTTAAATACATGCCCAACAAGGACAGAAACACATACTTAAAAAAAGGTAACTTTCTTAAAATATTTTTTCTCAGTTCCTAGCACTTCTAGGCACTAGAATCGGACGTTGTCTAACATTTTTTGACCTAGCAACAGCAAAAACATTTTTCCTTAAAATTGGTGATCCCATGTCCTTGGTATGGCCTTGTTAGTCATTATTTGTGCCTAAAGTTTTTAATTTCAGCTTAGAGTATAGTATAAAATAAAATTGTTTCCTTCCCCTTGAATTTTTTGAAAGTTGAGAGTGGTTATTAGCAGTTTCTAGTGTCAGCAAAAAAAAAACAAAAAAAAAAAAACTTCAGTGTAAAAATAAACTGATAGAAAATCTATTCAATCACAATGGGTATGAGAAAGCTTTTTCCGAATTTAATTACGAGCTCGTTACTTTCTTTACCGCATTAAGAGCATGCACTTCACTTATTTTCAGTTCGTGAGAAGTTGTGTTTTTAAGTAATCATAGGTTTTCTACTTTTCTTTTGCGTGAAGAAATAGTTAAAACTATTTCAACTGGAACTTCGATTTAAAAAATTGGCAACTTGCACAGTCTACAGTGAGGAAAAATGCATTTTAGTGGATTATTCTTATAGGGGATGAAATCAAAGGGAAGGATACATCTGCGTGCTACCGGTTCAACGTATCGGCGAAATATCGAAGTCGCGTAAAAGTAAAAGTGTTATGTTATATATATAAAAAAGTCCACCCCCCGCTGGCTTTCGGTTCTTTTCGCGGTGATCGTATAACCAATTTCGGACGATTTCCGTTATAGGGGGTGGGAGGCCGAGCCAAAGCTGAATCAATATTTTCGAGTTGGGACTTTATAAAATCACCGTCGCATGGTCTCAACCCTGTGGAACAATTTTTTTCCACTTTATGAGCGACCGAACAGCGTCCTTTTTTTTTCTTTTTTTTTTTAACAAAATCGGTAACGAATTTCACCCACCGCCCAGGACAATAATTCACCATTGGCCCAAGGAGAATTTTAATTGTGGGTTTGTCGAGGATTTTTTCCTTTTATTTAGCGAGAAATTATTAATCTCCGGTAATCCTTGGCTCATTAAAAAATAAATTAGAAATTTTCTTCATTAGAGATGGGAACACATTTATCTGCGCAACAAAATGTTTTATATTAATACCCTTCTCTAACTTTTTCTAATTAATTAATGAAGTTAATAGACCAAATGGTAACGAGATCTTTAAAAATATGATATAAATGGATTGCAAGATGTACAATTATTTTAACATATTCAATATTTTCAACTTTTGTTAATCTATTTAAGTGCGTACTATAGCATTTTCCCGTCAAATTAACCCTTTTTATTTTTAAATTAACCTTTTTAAACTTAAAATCAACCTTTTTTAAATTCAAATTAACCTATTTTAATATCACATTAACCCTTTCTTTAAATCATTAAAAACAACTTAGAAGAAATATAAGTATTTTATGTAAAATTCCTATGTAATTGATGCATTTGAGGTTAAAAAAATAACGGGCTGCTTGAAGATCATTTTAAGATTAATTACAAATAAAATTAAAAATGATGTATAATTAAATATCAAAAGAATCGATTCTTCTCTTAAATTAAAACTAAATTTTTTACATTTAATTTTAAAAAAAATTCAAATTGAGCGTTTTTTAGAAGCATTACAAACAGACGATTAGTATGAAATATAAGCTGTAAAGTAAAATTCCTGTGAATTTGCGATTTTTAACAAAGATAAACTCACTTGGCTCCTATAAGATCATATACACATTAGGTGTAATAATAATAATAATAAAAAATTCTACCATTAATTCCAATTTTTTTAAATTTAAATAATTGGTCTACAAATAATTATTTCATGTAAAAAAACTCAAATCAATACAATAATCATTAGTTTTTATATTTTCGATTTTATATAACTTTCAACTTTAATCGTAATTAATTTTCATGTGGTATTTTAGAGTTAAAAAAAACTTTTATGTTAAAAAGAAATCTAAATTAAAAGGAGAATCCTATATTTTTATATTTTGTTATATAATTTATAATTTTTATTGCGATTAATTTTTATACTATATTACAAGTTTTCAATTTTTTACATTTTCAAATATGTAGGAATTTGACTTTATAGCTTTTTTTCGTCAAATTAATGCTTTTTAATTTCAAAATTTCCCCACGAAATTAGACTTTTTTGAAATTTGATTAAACTTTTTTTACCTTGGTATGAACCTTTTTACCTTTTATTAACTTTTTAAATTTCAATTTCAACTTTTTTACCTTGTATTAACTTTGTTAATTTCAATTTTGAACTTTTTTTACCTTTTATTAACTTTTTAAATTTCAATTTCAACTTTTTTACCTTGAAATTAACCTTTTTAAACTTCAAATTAAGCTTTTTTAAATTCAAATTAGCTTTTTTTTTAATTTGAAATAATCTTTTTTAAATTCAAATTAACCAATTTTAATATCACATTAAAAAAAACTTATTTAAAGCATTTTAAATAAAATTCCTGTGTAATTGATGCATTTGAGGTTGAAAAAATTGGGCTTTCTGATGACCACTTACTTGATGATTAATTACAAATACACTTAAAAATTATACATAATTAAATATCAAAAGAATCGATTCTTTTTTTAATTTGAAAATTTTGATTTTAATTTTAATTAATTTTCATCTGGTATCTAAATAAGTATTAATTTTATAATTTTAAAAAATTCTCAGCCTAAAAGAACAATCCTTTATTTTTACAAATATATATTACTTGTATATAATTTATTTAATTTAATATTATTGTTATCGTCTTTTACGAACCCAATAATGAAAAAGAGAGAGGGTGTGAGATTGAGTGAGAGGGACTGGACGAAGAACAGAGAATAAAAAATCGAGCGACATTTCTCTACACGCCGGACAAATACGCCGGTTTTGGCCCAAAATTAAGTGTCCGTGTCCTCACCTCGCAAGGGCTATCCTTAATCGGGTGAGGATGACCCTTCTACGAGTCAGAACCTCCAAGGGCCACCTGTGCCCAATGCTCTTGATACTCGAGAGCTTCTCTGCCGATCCGGCCACCGAAGCTGTCACGTTCTTTTAGTCTTGATTTTTATTGCATTTTTAGCATCAGAGGGCAAGATCGCTGTGGTTATGTGCGGAGGGTGGGACGTCTCGGCCCTAGCAGCCTCGCCCGCCCTTTCGTCGCCCTGCAGACCCATGTGCCCGGGTACCTTTAGATGCTCCAGTTCATGGTATATCTCTCCAACTAGAGCTCTACGAGAAGATCGACGGAGAACCTGTTTAAACAGAAACACGAGCTTAAAGTTTAAAAACGAGCTTGTACGCGGTTGAAAGGCGAAAACGTTCTTCGTTAAGCCTCGATGCTATGTCGGTTTGCCTAGAACAGGCGCCGGTGAGCGCGTTCGCCCTTGCATTTATTCAATAAACGATAAAAATTCACCCCGAGAGGCAAAAAAAATGTGGCCACCCTAATTTTTTTGCATTAAATGCTTACAATTTTTTTCGTTTAATGGATATTGTAATATAAGATAGCGAAATAAAAAATGAACCTGAGTAAAACAACTTCACCAAAAATGTTAGTATGGAAACAATGAAGAATCTAGAATTAAATACTGAGTGGCATCGATTTTATGAGATTTTGAAGGTAGTTCTGTGGAACAATTTCATACTGCTCCAACCGCGCCATTCTTAATTCGTGCAAATTCTCTGGCATCACTGGGCGACATTATTTACTCTCTTTGACAACTGGTACCAAATGTGTTCGATAGGGTTTAAGACGGGACTACATGCCTGCCACTGCAAACAAATCCAACAACAAATTGAAGTCCGTTCCAAGTATCTTCTGATAACACATCTTCAATGTATCGCGCAACTGTTATGGAAACCTAGTTCAAGTTTGTGCGACCTTTTCATTAGAAATGCATACCCAAACCATAATGTTTGTTGTGAAAATGTTTGGGGATTTATCGCTCTCCTGTTCATCTGTTCTCCCCCAAACCCTCTCTCGGCCGTCAGAAGACCTCAAACAAATCCGTAATTCGTCCGAAAACAAGATTGTAGTCCAATTTTGCTCAGACCAATTGATGTGATTTATTGCGAAACTTAACAGATTTATTCTATGCCATGTCAGAAGTTCTGGACCCGTGGCAGGTCTTCTCGCACGTAATCCAGCTTCTAAAAGTCTGAATCTGACATTTACATTTCTCACTTGTTGAAGTAGTTGCTTGATCTCAATATCGGTAGAAAGATCATCACTCTTGAGATGTGATTCCATGGCGACCTGATGCCTTCTTGAGCAACCTGCAGTATTTTGATATTGACGGAAGACCCTTCGGACAGTTGTTCCGGGAATGTTAAGCACCATGATCACAAACGCAGAATTGCTATTCATAAAAAAACAACTTATGTTTTACTATTTCTTAAATGACACAATAAATATTGTTTTGAATATAATAATTGGTTAACGCTACATTTACCACCAAGCAATTTTCAACGTCCAAGAACGCCTTGAGCTTATTAAAGCCTTGTGCCAAAAGTGTAGGAAAGACAGATTGATGAAAACTGAAACTAGTGTTCATCCACAACAAGAAGCTACCGAATTCCACTCAAGTCAGATCCTTATGTCTATATCTAGTTCGATTGGCATGGGATCTCGCTGAAGTCTTAAAAGCCAACAACAACAGGAGAAGAACAACTAAGAAAACCTATATGACCAAGTTCTGTTTTGACCGCCAAAACTCAACTAACGCTTTACTGCGGCCACTTAGGTCATATATAGTAAATACATGGGGGTCCGGCAAGCCATCCAATATCCATCATGTCCAATCCCACGAAGTACTATAGTTGTTAAAGCTCCTTATTTCATCACTAAACTCACTATCTGCAATGACTTCAACATTTCTTTTGACTGAGGTGATCTGATCCCGCTTCCAAATATTCCACACTAAGCTTTCGTCCGTCCTAAACATACTGCTCAAGCATTATATACACTTTCCCATCCATACGACCCGCCATGTTGACTTAACGTCTTAAACGACTTAAAGTCAACATGGCGGGTCGTATGGATGGGAAAGTGTATATAATGCTTGAGCAGTATGTTTAGGAAACTGCGGAATAGCGTATTACGACATATCAAATTTAATTAAAGCGATTCAAACGCTATGGATAATTTAAATAACGAAATTATATTATTGCCCAAATTTTTTGATGTTTATTTTTAATTTGTTCAAAGTGGGCGTTGTATGCATCTTTTTGATGTGTGTAAAATTCTTTTAAAATGTCTGTAGGTATTATGTTGGCGGCACTGAGTTTTAATTGGTGTGATTTTTGTGGCACTCTCAACACGACACGCAAGGATGGCACAATTACACAGAAGACAAACACTTTGAGCCCTGAAGATGATCTCAATAAAAGATCGAAACGTTGGCACGATAAAGAAAATGTTTTTCTGAAACCTACATCACACCCGACCGCATCTCACGATATCTGACTAACTGTATAAACAATACCTACCATATCCATAATTTCTACGTAGCAAAGTTAAAACAGATTGTTTTTACCACAAACAAAGTTGATAATAATAGTTTTTCGAACTATTATTATCAACTAAAAATAATAGTTTTTCGAACCTGAAAAAACCCGAATATAAAATTTTTGGCGAAATCGATAAAGATTTTTTTCTCATCAATTCTACACCTTCCTATTGTACCTCGGATTGTTTGTTTTTCCAGCGAAAATCACTAAAATAGTGTTAATTTTGGAACGATTTCACCGCTTGTCAGGAAACTTCTCGAGGCCTCAGATTAAAATAAACTACACACAAAAGAATCGGTTTTTTGTTTTTTTTTAAATTAGCAAAAACCAAAAAAATTGTTTCAGTAATGTATGTTTATTTTTTTAAACAATCAGGATTCGGTTTAAGCACTCTTTAAAACCATTGGATTCGAATTTTTATAGCAAACAAAAATATACGTTTTTGGGTTCAGTTTTTCCTTTTTGCTGTCCGGTATTCCATTAAGAAAATTCACAATTCCTCTGGATTTTATCAAAATTAATTATTTGAATTTGAACATTCCGTGGAAAGCTGAATTAATTTACTTTCAGCAAGTATCAACAAGGAAATAATTCAACAAAACCTCGATAGTTTTATTTTAAATCTTAGGTTCTGATTTTTTCCTAAGCCCACGTTTGCGCCATTTCGTTCAGTTTAAAACGTTCCAAGTGATTGTAGATCAGTAGAGTCGTTACAAAGTTATCAACATTTTTGTGATTTTCGAAAAAATCGGAAGCACAAGGTAAAAAAATTAGAGAAAAAAAAAAGTTATTATTTTCCCAACAATTTGTACTCGAGTGTGTTGAGTCGGGAAAATGTCATCTTTGTTTTTTTGGTTAAACAAAAAATACTTTATCCTACCAATTAGATATGTTCAATATATAGCTCATTTCCATCAAACTAAAAATGAAATTAACTTTTTCATTTCGCACTTTTTTAAATTTCAACAATTCGTATAAAAGCCATCGTAGTTTATGGCGACATGGAGGGTTCTCGGGATGGTATAGCGTAAACACCTAGGGCATATGGTTAAAATGGATCGAAAGCTCGGTGTGGATCCTTTGGAAGCGGGATCAGATCATCTCAGACAAAAAAAAATGATGTCATTGTGGATATTGAAGTTAGTGTCTTAGTAACGAGCTTCGACTATTTGCCTGAGTACGTTTGGTTGGAACGGTTGCACTGGATATTTTATAGCTTGGCGAAACTGCACAGTTCTAAAAATTACTTGGGTTTAGACAGTTAAAACAGATTTTGATTTAAAAACTTTTCGTAGATGGGTAGACTTCTGTTATTTCTTGAGCGTTGTCAGTCTGCGAGATATAGTCCTAAGTGTCTGACTTGAGTGGATGTCGTTAGCACCTTTACTATTGAGTGTGTTAGCTAACGATGCCCACATAACACCTAATTCAAGATATTAAGTGCTATTTAATCTTCTCACCCGAAACTTATCAAGCACACTTGAGCACTACTAAGAACTTTTTGAGCTATTCAATGGCTGGTGTTAAAAGAGGAAAGTGAACAAAAAAATTACAAGGTGTACATGAATACTGATAAAAACAGAATTGCCCTCCACTGTACACTCAATAGTAAAGGTGCTAACGACATCCACTCAAGTCAGACACTTATGATTATATCTNAAGGATGGCACAATTACACAGAAGACAAACATGTTGAGCCCTGAAGATGATCTCAATAAAAGATCGAAACGTTGGCACGATAAAGAAAATGTTTTTCTGAAACCTGCATCACACCCGACCGCATCTCACGATATCTGAATAACGATCGATTAACGGTCACTAATCTCTACACATTGTTTATACACTTTATTCATGCCCGGGTATACCCCAATCCTCAATTCAAGCCTTGGCGTTACTTGGTCCTCCGGGCCGGATCTGAACCGGCGACCTGTGGATCTGCAGTCCCCGCAGTATTTAAGTTTTGTCACGATTCCTTTCTCCTGGGCACATCAGAGGGCACAGAACTTTTCACACTATAAAAGTACTATATTTTTATGCTGAACTAAAACCAGAGGTAATGGCACAAATAGGGACTCAGCAAATAATTTAGAATCGGACATTCGGCGGTTGTCTAAACGTTGAATTTGAATAAAATCCAGAGGAATTTTGAATTTTCTAAATGAAACACCGGACAGCTGAAAGGGAAAACTATTCCAGCACAAAAATGTTTATTTTTTTGTTTGCTATAAAAATTAGTATTTAAAGGTTTTAAAGAGGTTTTTTCAACCTACTTTACTGAAAGCGTTTTTTGATTTTCGCCAATTTTTAAATATATTATCAAATTTAGTCAAATTCTCCATAATATTTTCTTACTCTGGGTAAATATATATACACACGCACACACGAAACAATATATAATAAACTTAAAATACGTGCACAACACAGACAGAAATGTTGTTAAATATATATTAAAATTGTCAATATTTTGAAACAAATTTAATCGGAATAATTTTTTCTCGGCCCCTATGGCACGTGGGCAAGAACATTCATACAATCAATTTTTTTTCGACCTAGTGTCAAAAAAAAAGTTTTAATGAAACCTACGATCCCACGTCCGTCCAACTGTTTATAAACGCGTAATTTTAAATATCAACAGTAGATCCGGCAAACAAAATTCCGAGAATAAAAAATAACTTACGATAGAAAAGAGGGGCAATCGCGTTTTAATTAAAACTTTTATTAACCTTTAATTATAACATTTCCCGCCCTAAAAAGTCCGATTAAATGCTAACGGGCAGACAGAAAGAATAGGCCACCCCTTTGATGTCCGTTATTCACTTTAAACCTGGAAACAGAAGCAAAAAGAGATACAAGTAAATCCCATCGAGGATCCAATCGAATAAAGGTTAAACTAAATGGGAAACTGCGGAATAGCGTATTACGACATATCAAATTTAATTAAAGCGATTCAAACGCTATGGATAATTTAAATAACGAAAACAGGAACGTCGGGGAATGGAATATAATCCTATGATTTAATTAGCTGGCTTTCCGTCGGTTGACTTTAAGTCCGATGTGGGGAGGGGCTTGGATTCGGAAGACAGGGCAGAAAACAAAGTGAAATTCGAAACCCCACCTCTTAATCGGGAGCGATTTGCCATGGACGGATCGAAATTAATAAATCCGAATGTGGAAAGAGCCAGGAACCCTGGAATGCGAAGGCTCCACACCTCGTCCATCAAGGTTTTCCTGTTTCACAATCAATTTTACGTCTGACAGAATCAGCATTTCAAATTAAAAATACCCATTTATGTTTGTACAATGGATTAAGAAAAATTCTACTCATTTTTTTTTCTCTAAAAGAAATAATTTACCCTGTATCGAAATACACATTACAAATTATGTGCGTGTTTTTTTCACACGTACGCCATGGCCTGCGAACCCGGAGGACATCAACGCTGGCAGTCAATCAGGATTAACAGAGCAAGTCTCGATGCAGCTAGTTGAAGGCGACAGAGAAGGTTCCCGGTATGGGAAAATGTTTTGGCAGTATGATTAGGATGGATCGAAAGCTTAGTGTGAATCCTTTGGAAGCGGGATCAGATCACCTCAGCCAAAAAAAAAAAGTTTTGACTATTTGTCTGAGGACGTTTGGTTGGAACGGTTGCAGTGGATATTTCATATCTTAGCGAAACTCCACAGTTCTAAAAATTACTTGGGTTTAAAAATTCAAAACAGATTTTGATTAAAATACTTTTCGTAGATGAGTGGTCTCCTGTTAAGTTGTTTCTTAGTCGTTGTCAGTTTTGCTAGATATAATCATAAGTGTCTGACTTGAGTGGATGTCGTTAGTTAGCACGTTTGCTACTGAGAGTACAGTGGAGAGCAATTCTGTTTTTATCAGTATTCATGTACACCTTATCATTTATTCTTGTTCACTTTCCTCTTTTACACCAGCCATTGAATAACTCAAACAGTTCTTAGTTGTCGAAGAGTGCTTGGATAAGATTCGGGTTAAAAGATTAAATAGGACTTAATATGTTGAATTAGGTGTGGTGTGGGCTTGTGGGCATAGTTAAGTCAACATGGCAGGTCGTATAGATGGGAAAGTGTATATAATACTTGGGCAGTAAGTTTAGGAAGGATGGAAAACTTAGTGTGGAATATTTGGAAGCGGGATCAGATCACCTCAGTCAAAAGAAATGTTGAGGTCACTGTAGATAGTGAGTTTAGTGACGTAGTAAGGAATTTTGACAATTTTAGTACTTGGTGGGATTGGACATGATGGATATCGGATGGCTTGGCGGTACCCGATGTATTTACTCTGTGTGATCGAAGAGGTCGTAGTTATGTCTTGTACAGAGTTAGTTGAATTTTGACGGTCAACACGGAATTTGGTCCTAAATGTCTTCGTAGTTGTTCAAGTCTCATGTTAAGTTGTCGTCCCTTAAATCTTAAATTGGGATCGTAGGTTTGTTGTCTAGATGCAGTCCTAAGTATCTGACTTGAAGGATGTCGATAGCTCCTTGGTGTGCAGCGGAGAGTAAGACTGTGTTGATAAACTCAAGGTGTTCTTAGATGTTGGATGTTGCTTCGGTAGGATCGGACTAAGTAAACGAGTGTTTTCTTTCCAATTGGTTTTATTTTTTTAAATATAAAATTATGCAAATAGGATAAAACATACTAAAGTTTGATTATTATTTCATTTAAGTTAGTTTATAAGATATAGATCAATATTCTGATTAATAAAAATTTTGAGTAGGTGTTTGTATAGTGAGTGAGTTTAATTATCAAGCTCAAATGGCTGGTGGAAACTAATCGTAAGTTATGCCCTGTTTGACCCTAGTTAAATATCAAGTCGTTGCATTCAGCAAAGGCGTGGTGTTGAAACAATAGTAAAAAGGAAAGAGGAAAAGGCACAAGAAGAAAAGAGAGTATTTGCAATTACAAAAATGGCACGTTTTTCATTGGGGTCATAAAACATTCAACATTTAATTTCTCAACCGTTGAGTGATGAATAAAAAAGAAAATCACAAAAGAAAAAACGCCCTTGCACCTCTATGTTGAATTTAAAATTAAACACAAAATCGTCTCTTTTTGAGACGAAACGCCTAATTGAAATAAAAACAATTTTAGACAAGGTTTGACTTAAAAAAATGTTAAATTTTTACCCGTAAGAGTTGGTTCCATGCTTAATGTGTGAAGGGTAGGATTCGAACCCAATGGGTCTGCCGGTTGTGTCTGTGTCATCATCAGTGAGAAAAAGGTTTCAATTGCTTTTAATCTGTGAAATATTGAGAGTCACTTAGGAGTGGTTGAGTCGCAAGTTATATATTAGATAGTAAATTATTTTTCACAAACCCTTGAGATCTCCATTGCTTTCCCGTATACTCGATCGTCCTTAAAAGGACAATGAGAATCTTTAACGTCCGCACCTAGCCTTCCGGCCTTATCGGACGTTTTGATTCTCAAGAAGGAGAGCTGACGCACATCCGCATACGACAGAAGTGTGTTACTGCCGCAGCATTGGTGTAGAGGCATCTAAGCCCCAAGGGGCCAAGACAACCTCGCTCCCCGCTTGCCCATTCCGAGTGGTCGGGGTTAAGCATCAAATACGGTGCACAAAGGGGTACCTAGGCCGAAATACTCCCTAGATAGAGAAGGCCACTCTATCTCTCAGAGTATTCAGGCTTCCCCAGTGCAGAAACTTCCGGATCCGCTCCGGCCGCGGTTTCGTATAAAGTAGAATTGCTAACCACCCCCTTGAGGAGACTGCCTACGGTAAAAGCCGCCAATCGAGCACATTACGTACACCTGTGTGCACAGCGCACTCGAATAGGAGCAACCGATTCACTACCCATTTCTATCTGCTACTACTCACGCATTCGCGGGACTCCGTCAGTGTAGTCTGAGCGTCCTCAACGCTATACGCCTTGATTGTCCGATCCTTCGTATCCCGAGAGGCCGGTGAATAACGATGGTCATATGCAAGTTTCGTGCGAAGGTCACAGACAGAAGACAGTCTCTTTTCCAGGTACCCGCCAGGGATGTCACCACGGCCAACTACGAGTCCATTCCCAGTGTAATAGGGGCTGAATCTTGGAACATTTCTGTTATCCCGTAGTACGGATGGTTATGCACCCGCACCCGTCTATGCAGACAGGATCTGGTACCCTAACCCACGTGTGCCTCTGATAAAGCACCCGCCGCCCCATGCCGACCCAAGTACAGCTTGTGCTTTAGAGAGGTTGCCACGCCCTCAGGGCTACACCTTTATTTTGCGCCCGGACACCCCCCCTTGTAACCAAGGGTTGGGAGAGGTCGCAGGGAAGAATGAAGGAACGTGGATTGTGAAAGGGACGTGGACGAGGACACCTTTCTTGGGCCCCGAGCCTTAACCACATTGTACCACCCGTCGTCGTTGTAGTTCCACATTAAACCTTATTAACCCAAATAATTCAAACTTCAACTTAAACATTTTAACTTAAAATTTACCTTTTTATGTTCAAATAAACCCTTTTTAACTCCAAATTAACCCTTTTGAACTTCAAATTTACATTCTTTAATTTAAAATGGTCCGTTTATAATTCCAAAATAGCTCTATCCTATTTTAATTTTAAATTAACTTTTTTTAAAATTTCAAGTTAACCCTATTTTAAGTTTAAATTAACATATTACAATTAATTAAGGTTTTTAGTTGAGATAAAAAATGTCAATGGCACGAGCGGGATTCGAACCCACGATCTTCGGCTAGATACGCCGCTGCTCTACCACTTGAGCTATCGTGACCTCGATCCATTATTAATTGGTCGAGCGGACCACGAAATTAGTGAATTTAAATTAACACTTTTTTATTTCGATTTAACTTTTTTTTTACTTCAAATTAAACCTTATTACCTCAAATAATTCAAATTAACCGTTTAACTTCAACTTTACCATTTTAACTTAAAATTAACCTTTTTATGTCCAAATAAACCCTTTTTAACCCCTAATTAATCCTTTTACTACTAAACTTAAATTCTTTAATTTCAAATGATCCGTTTATTCAATTTTCAAATTACCCCATCCACTTTCAAGTTAACCCTATTTTAATGTTAAAGTAACCCTTTTGAACGTGAAATTAACCATCTTAACTTCATATTAACACCTTTTACTTCAAATTAACCCTTCCAAAAAAGCATTGAAGATGAAATGTAAATTCTTGCAAAAAATAAATTAATTAAATAAAATAATTTAGCTCTTAGAAGACCGTATAAAAATTAATTAAAATTAAAATCACAAGTTTTATAAGTTGTGTTTATATTTAATATTGTGGAATTTTACATTTTAGTTGTAATTAATTTTCATATGGTCTTCTAAACGCCCAATTATTTTATATTAAAAAAACCCTCAAATGTATGTACATAATTGGCATTTTAACTTAAATGCATATATTCCAAACAACCGCCTAAATTTTATAATGCATAACAGAATATGTCAATTTGAAATTTTAAAAAAAGTTTAATTGCAGTTAAAAAAAGGGTAATTTGCAATTTAAAAAAGGCTAATTCAAAGTTAAAAACTGTTAATGTGAAGTTTAAACGATTAATTTGAATGAAAAAAGGCTAATTTGTAGTTGGAAAGTTAATTGAAAGTTAAAAAGGGTTAATTTGGATTAAATTGTTAATTTTTAATAAAAGTAAAAGAAAAAACTATAGACAATAGAGAATAAATTAAACGAAAAAAATCTGATTGAAAATCCCAATGGGACGACAATGAATCCAAAACAAATTATATAATATTGAAATAGAGTAGAATATTGAAATATAATATTGAAATAGAACACCTCATTAAAGACCGATTTGATGTTTTATCCGTTCGGTTTAAGGAAAACGTAATTATTTCATCAGTTTACATTGAATTTAATGTTAAATACAAACATATAATGAATTCTCTCATTTTGATTGTTGTTGTGTTTAAGGTATTATTTTAGAGATGGAATAGGAAATTATGGTGGTAGAGAAGGAAAGGAGGAAAATAGAAATTCCGAGAACGAGCGTTAGGGAGTGGCAGATTTGTTGAGTTTAGATGGCTTGTCTCAAACGGCTCGTGTAGGGAAACTTTTTTTTATACGGCAGGGTGGCTCAAATCCCTAGGGAAACCCCTTTCCATTTTCATGTTTTTGTCGTTCGGAAAAAAAAGAGGAACCGTTTTAATTTTTTGCCTCGTGGAATAAATCCGCCTTGCGATATTTTGGAAAATCGGTGAAATTCTCCAAAGCAATCTGGAGGATCGAATTTCTTTTAATTGTTCTAATTCGGTTTGATGCGTTTTCGCCTCGTTTAGGTTCAAAACAATTGTATTTTTATGGCGAACTACTTTAATCAGACTTATCTATAAGATCCAGACTTTAGGACAGAACTGCTTACTTACCCAACCAATGAATTAAGTGTATTGTGGGCTGGTAATTATGGTAGTATTGTAATAATTTAAGGTTAGTTTACAAGTGGGCTACGCTATTACGTTATATTATTTTAGGTTGGGTTAGGTTACATGTAAAAATTCAATGTTTTTCCGTGGAATGGAGAAAATGTGTGAGTGGGAAGCACTGAATTTAGGATGTGTAAAATTTACATAATAGCTTTTAAAAAAAAATGTGAGAAAAGGGTTAATATGATATTAAAAAGGATTATTTTGACGGAAAACAGCTCTATAAACCCTGTATATTTGAAGATTTTTAGAAATTTAAATTAAATTAAATATATAATAAATTAAAAAGAGTTAATTTGAAATTTTAAAAAAGGTAAAATGTAGAAACTTTATTTTTCAAACTGTCTCCTAGGGGTTTTTGATAGGATTAATTTTAAATTAAAAGGGTTAATTTGAAATAAATAGGCTTAATTTGTTATAAACAAGGTAATTGTGAAATTAAAAAGGGTTAATATCAAATTAAAAATGGCAATTAGTTGAGTAAAAGGCTAATTTGAAAGTAAAAAGGATTAATTGAAATAAATAGGCTTAATTTGTTATAAAAAAGTAATTTTGAAATTAAAAAGGATTAATTTGATGAAAAACCTCTATACATTTAAATTCCTTTGTTTGAGAATTTAAAAAAATTCTGTATATTTGAATTTTTGTAGAAATGTAAATGAAATTAAATATATAATAAATTGAAAAGAGAACTTGAAATTTAAAAAAAGGTAAAATGTAGAAATTTAATTTTTCAAACTGTCTCCTAGGGGTTTTTGATAGGATTAATTTTAAATTAAGAGGGTTAATTTGAAATAAATAGGCTTAATTTGTTATAAAAAAAGGTAATTTTAATATTAAAAGGGTAAAATTCAAATTAAAAAGGGTAATTAGTTGGAGAAAGGGTGATTTGAAATTAAAAATGGTTAATTTGAAATAAATAGGCTTAATCTGTCATAAAAAGGGTAATTTTGAAATTAAAAAGGTATATTTCAAATTAAAAGGTTAATTATGTGGGAAAAGGGCTAGTTTGAAAGTAAAAAGGGTTAATTTGTAGAAAACCTCCATAAATTAAAATTCTTATCTTTTTGAGAATTAAAAACCTATATATTTGAATTTTTTAGAAATGTTAGTTAAAGTAAAGATATAATAAATTAAAAAGAGTTGGTTTTTTAATTAACGATTAAAAACTGAAATTAAAGGTTAAATGTATTTTACTTTTCAAACTGTCTCCTAGGGTTTTTTAAAAAGGATAATTGTAAATTGAAAGGGCTAATAAAAAAGGGTTAATTTGAAATAGAAAAACTTAATTTGTTATTAAAAAAAGGGTATTTTGAAATTAAAAAGGGTTCACTTGATGAAAAACTGCTATAAATTAAAAATCCGGTGTGTTTGAGAATTTAAAAAATTAATTAATAAAACGCTTGTGCTCCTAGAAGAAAATAATTTCTTAAAATAAATAAATTCTTCCGATGGTTCTTATTTAAAATTAATTACAAATATTGCTAGTGATTAGAATTTTAATTGAAATACACGTTCTTACCATTTTCTTACCGTGTGGGCATATATAATTTTTCTTCCCAAGTCTCTCAGCCCAGCTAGTCTACCTTTTACTTGCCAGGTTTTCTGAATAAGAGCTACGTTGATGTTGTTCTCCTTGGTCACACGACAAAGTGTTGTGGCTTTACTGTACCGGAGGTTTTCTTGAAGCACGCCGAAGCATCAGTCTTTACTTCTTTTTTTAAAGACCCTGACGGTTATCATTGCAAAGCCAAGATGAAGTTTTGCTTAGACCCAAAAGATGCATCATCTATGTCTACTACTAGTGTTAGACCTTTGCTTTCTAATCTCTGGCTGACGATCCTCCATTGCCCAGTATTAATTGGGTTTTGGGATTTCAATCAAAGTGTCCTTAGTGCCCATAAGGTCAGGATCGGTCACTCACGTGGCCATTCTAGTGGTTTTTATAATTTCTCTATAGGGTCCTAACCCAGAGGGGCAACCCTTGCCACCTGTTATATTATTACGATAGTAGGTACCGTTTCTGCGATCAATTCCTTGCCACTTCGCTTCCCGCGGAGGTTTTTGACTTGTAGAGAATTTTAAAGAGATTTTTAAATCCCCGATTGTTGAAGGGAAAAAGGGTGCTGTTGTAATACAACGCGTGGCGCCATTCATTATCATTATTTACCCGGGTTTTACAACCTTCCACCCCCTTTTTTATGCACGTAGTGGAATATATATGGGGTGAAAAGATTTTCCCAATATCTCCCAGGGAGGTAAAAATCCTCAAGCCTAACGGAGTTAAACATCTGGGCCATTTCTGTATTCAAAAATTACGACGATAGGATTTTTTATCTTTTAGATATTGATTTTTTAGAAAGGCGTAGATGCTATCTGCCCAAATTTACGTTTGTGATAGGAAGAGTTAAAAGAATATAAATAATTTACAAATATTTTTAAGTAAATAGTTTTTTAAGAAATTTTATATTTTATAATTTTAATCCTTTTCAATGAAACTGGGGACAGACACGCACGAAGCGGCGTTTAAGAAAGAATGCACTTGGAAACCAGTTTGGTGACGGTGGTTTTCAGACGTATACGCCCGGATAACATAAGTGGGCCTAACTAAACTACCTTCGAAAAAATAGTTTGCGTGAAAATTCTTACGGTTATGTTATGTAAAAATTTATGTATGTACTTTATAACGCCAAACAGTCTATAAAGCGTTATGCAGGCACACGAAACAAGCTCATTTTAACTATAATACCATAATTTTTTTTAAATATATAATTTATTTGTAGCATATAGCTTGGTTTTTTCTCCCAATAACACTATGGCCAGTACTTCGGTGGAGGACACCAACGCTTCCACTTACTGTGTGGGAAGAGGGCAAGTCTCGAGGCCATTTTAGTTTAAGATATGGGGGGGGGTTCTCGGGATAGGAAAATGTCAATAATGTTTGGGCAGTTTGGTTAGTATGAATGGAAAGCTTGGTGTGGTACTTTTTGAAGCGGGATCAGAATACCTCAAACCAAAGAAATATTGAGGTCATTGTGGATAGTGAAGTTAGGGAGTTTAATATGCAACTTTGACTATTTGTCTGAGGAATTTTGATTGGGATGATTGCACTGGATATTAGATGGCTAGAAACTCCACGCTTTCAGTATGTACAAATTGGTGGGCTTGTATAAAATTAGTTGAATTTATTCAGTCAAAACAGATTTCGGTTCTAAAACATTCGGTAAATGGACAAGTCTTTTGTTTGGATTTTCTTAAGCGTGGTCATTTTGCTAGGTATAGTCCCAAGTGTCTGACTTGAGTGGATGTCGTTAGCTCCTTGCTATTGAGTGTACAGTGGATGGCAATTTTGTTTTTGACAGACTTCATGTACACATGTATAATGCTTGGGCAGTATGATTAAAATGGATCGACAGCTTGGTGAGGAACTTAAAGAAGCGGGAATAGATCACCTCAGACAAAAGAAATGTTGGGGTCATGTGAATAGGAAGGTTAGTGACGTAGTCTATTATTAGAACCGTCTCCACTCCTACGAAATAGTTTAATTAGTAGTTGCCATTTCATAGAAGCATACAGCAAGGTACGCCATATTTATCAGGGGCTATCGAAGGCGATAAATCATCCATCCGTTCAGCCATCTCTGTGTTGAAATAAATCCTATTCCCATGCAAAATATGTCATTGTCAATTCTGAGAACAAAAGAAATTTCAGCCATTGCCCGCGGTACGATTCACAGATGTTTGAAAAATGGGTGAATCGCGTTGAAGTTATATAACTTTTGAAGACAAATGATTGGAAAAAGGTGGAGAATAAATACACGGTTATTATCGATAACGTAACACAAATCAGATCTCGTGTAGTTTTGCTAATTCAAAGTGTTTTCAGATTCGTCATGGAGGTGAAATTAATAATTTACCGTCAGACTTTCGAAGGAAAAACGTGGACTTGGCGGTTTCATTGTGCCGAACTTGAGCTTTTATCCTGGTACGCTGCACCCGCTTTTTTGTCAGAGGCGATCAAGCGTGCCATTTAACAGTTTTTTCTCTCACACCTGTTATGGATCTTTTGGAAGAGATCCGACGAATAATAAACCCGTTGAAAATTCGATCCAATGAAATATATTCAACGAAACACGATGTGGGAACCGTGCACTGTTGGATGCTGAATAATTTAAAAATAATAAAATGAATGTGTATTTTGAAAAGTAAGCTGGATGTTTTGTGAAAGCTGGAGGGGGTTTCAGATCATTTCGATCTGCTTGTCCATCCTCGCTTTTTAGCCTTCGGGTGGGTTTAGGCTTTTCGCCATCATCAATTTTTAATAATACATTTGGTTAAAACCCAACAACGAAGATGTGAGCCGAAACACTGACTGGTCGAGTAGATGGGTCATTTTTTTATACCCTGCCTTTTGATCTATCCTTGGCACAGCAGTGGTACAGTCTTTTGCTGTGATGGTGCTGATAGATGCAGGTTCATAGGTGTCATGATCGAATTCAGACAGTACGAGTCGGCGTCCCACAAGGGAACATTCTCGGTCCCATCCTTATACAATTTTTACATGACAGCCCAAAACCATACTCACGGCCTCCTCCAAGCAACGTTCAACATCCAAGAACACCTTGAGCACACTCTGTACAAAGGATGTCGGTATAATCCGGTGGTAAGGATAGTTTGAAAAGGTCTGCGATGTGTACAATGAAGAGAATGGCTCCTAAAGTAATCCTGCACCTACTATAGTCGGCTGATAAAAGAAACACTGATTAGTTGAAAGTATCAGGGATTTAGTCCACCTCCCGGCAACTCAACTCCCAACTTCTTATGGAATTCCTACACCAGGTTTTTCACCAAGCAGTTGGTACGCCAACCCGTCGTTAAGCCCAGACGTAGGACAAGATACGGAGATAAAGAAAAGGACTAATCTTGAGACCACAAAGGGTGATAAGGCCTCAAGGTTAAGGTTATAAAGAGTCGGCCTTTTGACGACCTTGCGCATCACGATCAATATTGGTCTATTCTCTAATCTCCATCATTGTGTAGAGCTTTTCGTTAGGCTTAAGACTTTTTACGAGATCTGTGCCAAAGGCTTCCGTGACCCATGGCCCCAAAAAAGGACACGTTCTACTGTTTCTTCTTCATGGCACAAGCATGTTTCTTCCTTTCAGCAAACCCAAACCTTTAGATTAGTGGACTTCAGAAACGTACAGGACCATCTACTGTTTGGAAGACTAAAGAAATGGAGGATCAGGACTCGATTAAATCAAATCCCAGTAAATAACCTTCACCTTTCACCTTACAACCTCGGCTCTAATATATTACAACTATTCCTTGATCAGTCCCAATCATCCAAGTACAATCCAATTGAACCGTGGACTTAATCTTAACCGGTTGTCTGATGACTCGACGTTTTAGTCAGTAATTTACGAATTTACGATCGATAGGAATCCTCTGCGAATTTACCTTGTCCAATTTATCGGTATCTTGTATGTCCTTCTGCCCTGATACCCAAACACGGATGATATTGTCGTTTTCCGCAATGTCTGTCAGAGCCGTGAGGCAGTCCCGACGGCTCTGAACTTTTCTGCTAGCTGGCATTTGTGCCACCTGGCAGTTGGAGGTAATGGCTAGTAATAATCCGCGTTTTAGAAAATGTTGTACTAATTGTTGGCTTTTTCGATTTCAACGAATATTATAAAATTTGGCCGCATACCGAGGCACGTGCCGCGACTGGCATCTCTCCCGAAGCCCGTGATCCGAACTTCGAAGTGTTTCAAGTTGTTTTAAAACGCAACTAAGCTTATATAATCCATGTCAACTTCCTGGTAAAACAATTATTTAAAAAAAAAATTCGTAATATCGTTCTATTAAAATTACGCAAACATGGTTGACCACGATTGACTAGTTAAACGAGATCAATTCAACTTAAGCATAAAAATTAAGGGAAAAATAATACAGATTTTTTGAGGATTTCAGGCCCCAGAATCCAAAACCATAAAAACTCCAGAATACTATTTTTTGGGGGGGAGGGGATGATTAACCGCTTTTCGAGTTCTCAATTATTTACCGTCCCTGTTTATGTAAACATACAATTTATAGGGTTCTAAACATCACCAGTTCCGGCATGAAAATATTTTTTTTTGTCTGAAAGTTCTGTATCTCTGATGTGCCCTGAAGAAAGGATCAACGATGAAAATTAAATATTAAGGGTGGGGACTGCAGATCTACAGGTCGCAGGGTCAGATCCATCCCGGAGGACCAAATAACGTCAAGGCTTGCATTTAATGGGATTGGGGTATAATAAATGTATAAAATGTGTACAATGTCTACCATACCCATTATTAATTTCTTGACTTAATTGTTTTGATATTTAATTTCATATACCGCAATTTTATTATCTTTCTTGTGGCATTTGGGACAAACATCCAATTTTATATTTTTCTTTAAATTCTCAAATTACAAAACAGAATTTTATTTTTATATTTAATTTTAATTTAAATTATAAATAATTTTATATTGTCTGCTAAGCGCCCAATTATTTTATTTTATTTTTTATTTTTTTAATTCGCAGATGTAAAGGAATTTTACTTCAGATGTTTATATTTCATACCATATCCTTCGTTTCTAATTCTATAAAGAAAGGCTCAATTGTTAATTAAGTAATTGTTAATTTGAAGTTAAAAATTTTTACTTTTAAGTTAAAAAAGGTTAATTAAACAAATGTATTAAAAAACGTTAATTTTAAGTTAAAAAGAGTTCATTTTAGATTAAAAAGGTTGATTTGGAGTTTAAAAGGTTTTATTTGAGATTAAAAAGAGTTCATTTGGTGTACAAAGAGTTAATTTTATGTGAAAAAGAGTTCATTTTAAATTAAAAAGGTTGATTTGGAGTTTAAAAGGTTTTATTTGAGGTTAAAAAGAGTTCATTTGGTGTACAAAGAGTTAATTTTAAGTTAAAAAGAGTTCATTTTGAAATTAAAAAGATGGTTTGGTGTTAAAAGAGTAAATTGGATGTTAAAAAAAGGTTAAGTTGAAATTAAAAATTTAATTTGGTGGTAAAAACGTTAATTTGAAGTTAAACAACAAACGACAAAGTTATACGCCAACAGAACTGGAAATTTTCACCCTCAACACAAATCGACTGTTAACTTGCTGACCAGTTGAAAGTATGAAAGGTAATACTGTTTATGAAACGTTTTCGGGTACATTATGATATCCTATAACAGTGCAAAATATCTCCTGTGATTAGTTTTCTCCTGTATTGTTTGCCCATGCCTAATATGCTCACACATTTTACTCAATCTTGGTTTTTGTCTATAGTTGATCAATTCGTGCAAAACTAAGCAGTTGGGCCCATGGGTATGGATCCGATGTCTTGTCACTCGCACTCTCTCTCTCTCTCTCTCTCTCTCTCTCTCTCTCTCTCTCTCTCTCTCCTCTCTGAAGAGGCAGTAATTTAAAAACTTAAATTTTATAGATGATAGCTCCACATACACGTTATTTTGTGGGTCATCAAACATACGTAGCTTGCATTCTCTACATATTTGGAGGGTTTGTTATTTTCTGTATTGTTATGTCTGTTTGGCGTGTCTCTTCTCTTCTCCTTAAACGGCTTGGCTGTTCCTTTTATACATGAGTCAAAAATGAAAGGGTCTTTCTGTATTTGTTTATGAACAGCTTTGACGTTCTTGACCCTCCTGGTTCATCTGATCTAGCTTGCTTTCTCATTCCTCCATCTTCACTGCGCATGGAAGTCCCATTGTATTTGGGGTCACTTGTTTTCTCCATTCCCTACTTCCTATCTGTTCGTTTTCAGACAATTATGCTAATAACTTACTGTCCCATTGCCGACCTTCATCAGACCTGGAAGCTCCATATCTTCCTAATTTTCCTCTGGTTTTTCTAGACTCCTAGTTTCCTCTCCATTGACTACTGATGTGTTATTCATTGGTTTTACCGTCCAACCACATGCTTCTTCTTCTATCAGATATCTTCGCACCCCTTCTGTACTCCTCCTTCTAGCTCTTCGGAATTCTGACCTCTGTCACTCTAAACACATAGCTGTGATCAGTCGTCAATCGTTCTCCATCTGTACTCCGAACCTATAAACCTTCTTCTATCTATCCGCCGAGCCCCATTCCTTTCCACCTTTAAGTAAATTATTTTAAAAACAACCCTGGACAGAACCGTGTCGACTTCGTCACGGAAAACTCGCCTTCACTTATTACAGACTGCTGAGACAGCAGGATAAAAGTCAGGTCTGTTAATTGGACATTGCCGATTCTTTGGATATGCGGGGAGAAGAACGAAGATAACCTTTGGATATTATGAAATAAGGAGATTTAGCCTGAGCATATTTTGGCAAGAAGTAAGGAGGTTTTTGATGAGCTAAATAGGTAAAAATAACCAGCTAATAACCAGCAATAAACCAGCTAATATAACTAAAAAAGGATTACCAAGGCGATGAAAGCTACTCATAAAGGGCAAAAAACATCTGTGGAGTTCTTAGTCCGAAGATGGCCGCGGTGCATGACTCCCATGCACCCAGTCATCTCAAAACAAAATGAATTTGAAATGTCTCGAAATTTTAAAAATTTGTTTTTCTGCCCGATGAAAAGAGTTTTGTTTTAGGCGCTAAAAAGCCCCCCGAGGCGACTCAGGATCTTTCTGACGTTGAGATATAATGCGGTTATAAGGAGGACGAGCCAATCCCACAAAAAAGTAATGTTCTGCAATTTCAAAACCGGATTCAAAACCCGGAAGTTTAAGCTTAAAATGGTTTTCAATTTAATGTGAATGTGCCGAGTAAGTGTCGAAGGTACATTTTACCCGGCCATATTGTGAAAGATGTTATCTCTGAAGAACAATATTGAAATAAAAAATGGCCAACCGTCCGGCGTGGAGGCGGAGATACGATTACGTGAGTCGGTAGTGAAACGTTGTTTACATTCGGTCAAGATTATATGGTAGATGTTGCGTTTAATAACGTAACTACCGTCGAGGTGGACATTAAATCCAGAAGACTCGCTAACCCTGACCTCAGCGTATACTTTCCACCTGGCTCTTTATCTGGGTTAGTCGAATAACCACTTTTTCTTAATAATAACCACATCTGAGCTTCTATCGCGATTTTTTTCACTTGGAAAGTGTCATCGTTTTCTTCTCTTCCTGTCGGGAGGGGTTAGCCTGTGATAAACCCCGCGGGTATTTTTTCGACAGCTGTCCAGTTGAGGAGATCCTTACTGTTGCGTCAGGACGTTTCCGCGAAAAAAGATTCATAATAATTCAATTTGCATAGATTGTCGCGAGGAAATGTTTCGAAAATCCTGAAAAGCCCGAAAAGTACCACCTCAGTCAAATTCAAAGAAATTATGTAACTTTTGCCATTATGGTTTGACATTTAAAAAGAATGTGAGATTTGAACAAAGACCAATGTAATATTTTAAATTCGCATAAACCATTCCTTCTTAACGGCTTTCGTACCCAACATTCCAAGACCGAACAGGAGTCGTTGATACATTTCCTTAGTTCTAGAGGGCAAAAAGGTTCCTGGATGTGGCTCTGGCTTTAAAAAAGGTATGGCACCTTTTTATATACTTTATACCCTTTATATACTTAAACTCTTTCTACCCACTTCTTATTACGTAATCCTGGATTTGATTTCAAAGACTAGGATTCATATAAGCCTTAGGTAGGCCGTCCACTGGAGCCGTTTTCGGCCGAACTTGCACGGCCGTTGTACGGCCGAATAGGGCCGGATGATCCAAAAGCGAAGAAACGAATGAGCACGCGTCCATTAGAACCAATTCGTTCGGTCGTGTTGGGCCGTGTACGGCCGAAGTTGGATTTTCCAGACTATTCGGCCGAATGGTTACTTCGACTTCAACTGTCAACCACGTGACATCAAACGCTCACCATTGTTTAACGCCGTTCTTTGCTTTTTGCTTACCTTTTCGTTTCGTTTTCATTTCGATGGAAAAATTGATAAGTGCGGTAGAGGAACAGGCTCTTGGGACATGCGTGATCCACTCTATCATCGGAGAGATGTCCAGCGTAAGCTGTGGTCAAGGATAGCTTTAGAAATGGAACTTACAATATTTCATTCCATTTGTATGTAAACTAAGAATTTTCGAGCAGCAATAAATCTCCTACATCCATTTGGGCTGTGTCGTGAACTGACGAAAATCGGCTACAGTGGACGACGGCGTTCATTGCCGGTCGTCCGTTTGGTCAAATAGTTCGGCTGTTGAACGTTCGGCCGTCGTAGTTCGGTTCCAATGGACGAGCAGCCTTAGGCAATATGCTACTTTCGAATGAAGATTAAGCGAACACTGTCAAGGAGATTAAAATTCTAGGTATTCGAATAGCCCTCTACTCGTACACCCAGGCGTCACCCAGCGCAATTACCGCAACTATTATAGTCCAGAGTCGTTTGGATACGTATCGAGGCTCTGTCACACACTAGAGGAAATAACATCACCCTAGTCTGGGTACCAGGGAGGACACCTATTTGCCATGAATCCTTTTCTGGCATACCAAACTGCCAAAAACCTATTGCAGATCCTCCTCTGGCTAGCTTGAATACCGACTGTATTCAGATGGCTCTAAGACCGAGTATGGATCAATCTATGGGTAACCAAGGATTGCACTTAGGGGCCAATATGTCACTCTTCTTTCAGGCGGATACTGTGCCAGGGAGATCAAAAGGTTGGGTACTACCAACCAATGGTATAGTCATCAACTCGGACAGCCAAGAGGTTCTAAAGGCAACTATTGTCCGGAGGTAATAAAGTCCGGTTGTTTTGGGTAGCATCTATCAGATATTGGGAACAACTGCAAAATTACTCTTGTTTCCGTACCAGTATATACATGGCAGAATGTCAAAAAGGAAGCTGATAAATTGGGCAAGATAAATTCGATGAGGACATCTATCGGCTGTGAACCATTTTGAGGAATACCAAACTGTCATAAAACGTTGATTCATCAGCGAAATGGTTAATAAGTCCACGGTTCAATGGGATTGAACTTGGATGATTGGGATTGTTCGAGGAACAGTTCTAGTAGATTAGAGCCGAGCTTATAAAGTGAAGATGATTTCTTGGGATTTGATTTGATCGAGCCTGATCCTCCAGTTCTCTATTCTTCCAAACAGGAGAGATGGTCCTGGAGGTTTCTGAAGTCCACTAGTCTAAGGATGTGGGTTTGCTGAAAGGAAGAAACAAACTAGTGCCAGGAAGAAGAAGAACCAGCGGAACGTGTCCTATTTTTGGTGTAATGTGGACACCCATTTGTGCCCAAAAACCACGAGACTGTGTATTAAGAATACCTCGGGTCGATGGGCTTGTATAACAGGAAACAATCCATTAAGACCATCGCAATAACTAACCGCAGGACCACAAAATCCAAGGATGTGATAGGACTAATGACAGTAAAACTGCACACTGGTCACCGCAGATTTTGAAAGCATGTGCATATAAACACGGAGTAACAGAAACAAGTCAGTGCAAATCTTTCCAGGAAGAAGAAGAAAGAGCTCAGGTACTCGTTGGAGAGGAAAAGCCAAAGCTTGAACACACACGGGATGCCTTAAGGTTAACCTCGCTCTGGATAATAATTCAGATTGCACAATAGACCAACATTGGACGCGGTGCATAAGGTCCTCTCTATAGGTTATCGGACAAATGGGCATGTGACATCACTGTTCTCTCTCGGTTTAACGAGGGCAGTGATCATTATTTCTGATATGTGACGTCACTTTAATCTCCCTGTTAGCACCATGGGGTTTGACGAGGGTTTTAACACGCCATGTTTTTAAGTGAGACGTCTTTATTATCTCCCTTCCACCATTTGAATTTGAACGAGGGTTATTACCCCACTTATTTTTCGAGTGACATTGTTCTTCCTTTCTTCCACCATTTTGAGGTTTGACGATGGTTGTGATCACTCCATATTTTTTTTAGTCCAATGTCACTGTTTTTTCAAGCACCATGGGGGTTTGACGAGGTATGTTACCACACCATACTTTTATGTGTGACGTCAGTTTTATCTCCCTTCCACCACTATCTAATTGGACGAGGATTATTACCACACTTATTTTTTCATCTGATGTCACCGTTATCTCCCTTCCACCACTATGGAATTCGACGAGGGCTGTGACCACCCTCATTTTTTCGAGTGACATTGTTTTTCCCTTCTACCATCATTATGGGATTTGACGTTGGTTGTGATCACTCCATATTTTGCAATGTCACTTTTTTCCTTCTAGCACTATGGGGTTTGACGAGGGTGTTATTTTATGTAGAGTAACATGACCGTGCTTGTCTCCCTTTCTGAGACCACCTCACGTCTGAGGAACTTGCCTGTGCAGGTCGCTCTCCATCACCACAGCGATGATAAAAATTGAAACGTTCGTAATTTGGATGGAGCAAACGGGATGTTTCAAGGCGAGTCCTTACTCTGTTGTGGGGTCAGCTCATGAGGAAATTCACAACAAGCCGATTTCACTTTTCGTAACTTTTGACGTTGGTCGAAATAATTTTTTTTTGGGAGGGATGGCCATGGAAGACGCAGTTCGAATCATACACGACTGAGCTTCATTCAACTTCCTCCTTCTTTCCGATAGCCCAAACACACGATCAACACAATGCGGACCAATAAATCATTAACAATAAACCCTACAAGGAAAAGGTGTAATTAAATCACATCCACCAATTACAAACTTAATTTTATATCCAGGTTTAAAAAGCCTAACAAGTTTAGATCCATGTCGTCCGCACAAATTGGGCGTAATGTTGATGAGCCGTGTTTGAATTTAATATAATTACGGCTCGGAGAGGCCAATAAAACTGAGTATGACAGAATTTGAACAAACGACATTTCAAGAGGAAAATACTTCGGGTGATAAAATAAACGATCGATTGCGTACAAGGTGCGGATTCATTATCATCAAAGCGGTCCTGTTCGCCCGTTGTTATTATCGCTTTGAACCCCCTCAAAACGTTATTTGAAACATGTAAATTTCAGGAAAAACGCTTGTACGAGGCGGGCTAAAGGTGCCTATGCGGATATAGAGTAAATCCTGGACAAGTTGGAGTTTTCTTTCATTTTTAAATTGAGAAATCAATAAACAACGTTGCAGGGATTTAGCAATACCAGAACCCAAAATCTTGGGGCTTACATTACTGGAAATGGGCTTTGATTTTTGCGACCTTTTTAAAAATATATTCACTCTGCGGAGGACGTGTGCTCATCGATTTTTATGAAATTTTTTCTAGTGATACTTGATCAATTAAAATAAATAAAATTTTTAATAAATATCATTTGTTTTTCTACCTTTGTTGTGCATATATTTCAATTAATTATTCTTTTTATGTAAGGTCTTGGTTGAAATGAAAAAGTAGGTGTCACGAGCGGGATTCGAACTCAGGACCTTCGGCTAAATACGCCGCTGCTCTAACCACGTCATGATAGTTCAAGTGGTTAGAGCAGCGGCGTATTGTGCCGAAGGTCGTGGGTTCGAATCCCGCTCGTGACACTAACTTTTTCATCCCAACCAAGACCTTACATAAAAAAAAGAATAATTAATTGAAATAAGTAATTTGGTCAATTAGACTACCAAACATGTAACATTCGCTTTATAGTTTCACCTAGGATAAGAAATTATAAATTTTGCCAACCGACAAAAAAACCTGAATACAAAGTTTTGGTAAAATGGAAAAATATTTTTTTTCTCAAACTTTTTGCCTTCCAAACCGCCCAGATTTTTTTTTAAATCACAAAAACAGTGATAACGTAAAAAAACTTCTTGAGGCCTAAGAACACTATAAAATACACACTTAGACATTGGTTTTTCCTAAATAATATGTAGGATCGCATTCGTGAGTAAAAAAAAAAAAAAAATTAAAAAATTGGCGATACATGTAACACTTTAAAATAATAAGTTACAACAACCAAAAGACCCAAAGATGCTAGGAGGAAAGTAGACAAAATCAATTGTTTTCCCAAAAAACAAGTTCAGATTCATTTTTAGCCCCACTTTATAACCATATTTTGCCAACCATGTTCAGATGTCATTAGAGGTGAAAAAGTAAAGATGATTTCGACAAAAACATTTATTTTATATTTCCAATTCTAAATTAATTAAAAACTCACTTTTTGCACTATTTATAGGGTTGTAAACTTCACCCGTAATCTGTTCTGAAGAAAGATCTTATGATGCAACATAAATATTGGAGATAAGGGGGAATTGCACAGCCCACGGGCATCCATAGATCGCTGGTCGAGATCCGGCCCGGAGGACCAAATAACGTCAAAGCTTGTTTCAAATGGGATGGAATAATACGCTCGGGTACAAACCATGAGTAATCCACCCCTATCTCCAATATTTAAGTTTTATCGTGAGAACTTCCTACAGGCCAAACGAGGGGTGAAGTTTAGAACCCTAGAAACTACAGGTAATAACGCAAAAATGTGTGTAATTTATTTAGAACTGGCAGATTTTGTGGTATGTATTGATATTCACTAATTATTCACTAAATAAAGCGTAGTTCAGTGCCATCAGAGCGAGGTTTCTATCTTGACTCTTTCCTGAGATATTAACATTTTTGTGATTTCAGCCTAAAATCAGTTTTTTTTCACATAAAATCGAAATGTCTCAGCTTTAGCGGCTTTAAAATTTAAAGCTGACCTTCATTTCGCAAACTACAATACATTTTCCACAAGATAACAACATTTTCGTTGATTTTTTTAGAAATGCTCAATTGTGGCTTGTGCAATGACTTTTCCATCAAAATTGTCGCGCATTTCACCAAAATTACCTTATTTTATAAGTATTCCAAGGGTATAGTCACTTTTACCTTTTTTAGAACTTTTACTGTGAAATCTCCTTTGCAAGGTTGAAAAACGTGATATCGAACCCCCCAAAGATAGCAGCAACCCAAGAACATCGTACATGTCATATTTTTAATAGAAACATTTATTAGTTGGTAACCAAAATCAGATCTATTTCCCTTCTTTCTTTCCCTCATTTCATTGCACGTGATTTCAAGTTCTGCACTTTTCAGAGTTCCCCATATTTAAAAATCTAACGAGGCCAAATCCGGACTCCTCCCTGGCCACGTCACGAGAAAAGTGTATCTAATTTTTATTATTATTTATTTGAATATAAAATATATTTTGCATTGTATAAATTCACTTTTCCACATCCTAAATGTATTTGTTAAATGTAAACATTGTTTGTAAATCCCAGGCCCTGAAGATGATCTCAATAAAAGATCGAAACGTTGGCACGATAAAGAAAATGTTTTTCTGAAACCTACATCACACCCGACAGCATCTCACGATATCTGAATAACTATCGATTAACGGTCACTAATCTCTACACATTATTATTTATTTATTTAAAAAAAAATCGTTAACCTTTTTACCTAGGATAAGAAAATAATGACAGACAGCTAGGAAAAGTTCAAAAGTTTTCAGCCCCGACCGGAAGTAAAATACTGCAACACACACTTAATACACAGTCACACCAATTCATACATTTATACATGATCGCACTCATTCCTCCACCTGTTCACTATAATATACAAATCTAAATTGGGGTCGATGGGGTACTTATATAAGATTTCCGACATCAACCCAAGTCATACACACAACCTGAGGGGCGGTGGAGAACCTACTTCACCATTAGCCCCTCTCCATTCACACTAATTAATACATTCACTCATAAAAGACCCAGAAACACGAAACACATAATTTAACTTTTATATACAATAAGAAATTCCCAATTTCCTTAAAAAGCGGAACAGGGAACCCTGAAACTCGCTGCTGTGTCCGAGAACCCCTTTTAAATCTGGAGGCATGCCTACTCGCGCCCTGTAGGGTGCCAAGGCACGACACGCTTCGGTTATGTGGGACACATCGAGCAACCTTTCTCTGCATAAGGGACACCTTCGGGGGGATTGGCCCACTAGCAAATACCCATGTGTCAACCGCGTATGAACTATTCTTAGTCTGGCAAGAATATTCCTTCTTTACGGCTAAGATCCTCGGGAGGCCATCGTGCTCTTAACACGAAGGAGCCTCTCGGTAGGATTGTATCAAATGAGATTAGACATATAAAAACCAAAATACACTTGCAATAGTTTTTGATGGTTATGAAGGGTGTTAAAAACTAATGAAAATTTCTTTTTTGGGAAAACAATTTTATTTCGTCTTACTGTGCGTCATTTGGTTTTTTAACGCTTTATTTGTTTAAACTTTTTAAAAACGATCATGCTTATTATTTTCTTATGTTGGGTAAAACCACAAACCGAATGATTCTAACCTTGAAATTTTTTTTTTCTTTTAATATTGATCACAAAAAAAGTTTCTTTCAAATTGATGCGGATACCCTCCCTTGTTAGTATCTATCATTTCAATTAGGCAATGCAGAAATTAAAAAAAAAGTCCTATGATTGCGACAATTTGTAAGATTTTAATTGACAATTAACAATGACATGTGGGGAGCGTCGGTGGCCGCAACGGTTTAGGCGTTGACACGGCGCTCATCACTGCAAGGTAAAAGTCCCGGGTTCGAATCTTAAATCCAGCGGCCCTGCATTCGAACCCGACATACTTACAAATGGGATTTTTTTCAAAAACACCGCCACCCCAAGGGTTGATATAACCTCTGCTGTTACAAACCCTCGTTAAAAAAAAGAAGACATGTTTGTAAATGTTTTTTGACTTAGGACCATAGACGTAGACCATAGAAATATTATAGACAATAATGTTTCTGGTTTTGTTTAACATGTCAAAAATGTAGTATTAATGAGGAAAACAGGAGCAAGGAAAACTTCCCTGAAGGCCGTTATAAATTGAATTGTTTAAATTAATTATGAATTTCCGGTACTGATTAATTGCGTTTGTAATTATAATGATTGATATTTATAATGAATATTTTTTAAAAATCATATAGATAATTAAAAACATCAAATCTGTCGAATTGAGTTTTTTTCCAATAATTTGCACAAATAAATATAATATTGTCGCACTTTTGGCTCCTGCTTTGAGATATTTTTTTGGGGGATTTTAAAATAAAAAGTGTTTCGTTTATTTTGTACAAAACCGGTTCAAGGCGAACACGTTTTCCTGCGTCAATTTACAAGTTGTTTATAATAATAAAAAAAAACAAAAAAACAAAAAAAAACAAGGAAAATATCGCGGAACAAGTAAGACAGTACTTATAAAAGCCCGACGTCCTAAAGTGGGAATTTCCCTCCTTGAAACGCCTCAAGCTGATTAAAGGGAAAAAGGGTTTTAACGCAGAATTTGGTCGATAATTCCCAGCAATGGCGCATTGTTGAAAAAGAGCTTTGTCTATGCGGTTTGGATTTTTTTTTTTTTAATTTGTTCGCGTGTCTGACCTCGATCCGTTCAATCTAAAATTTGTCACTTTGAAATCGATGAAATCAGCCCTCGATTAAGCGTCGTTTTAAAATGCAAAAGGGAGCGGGAAAAAAATCCCCGATGCGCCCATTAGGGCGTTCATTGTACTGCAACTTTGATCAATATGTGAAAAATCCGCCGCCAAAAAATATAGCGTAATTTTCTTCCTTTTCTCGGTCCAGGCGGCAGTTCGTTTTAAAAATAAACCTGTCAATTCGGCCAGGAAAATTCTCAACGCTCTAGAAATTTCCTCTTGTTTCAGTTTGTTCAACTCTCCACGAGATCAAAATCCGTGAAAATCAGACCGTATTGAAAAACGAAAAAAAAATTCCCTGACACTGATCCATTCACGCAAATTAAATTTTTAACAATAACAACAGATATAAATTGTTAGCAGTCGATCCTGTGTTAACGAGTTTTCACGATTTTCCCCAGCTAAATGTTTCTCAAAGGTTGAGTTGGACGGATCAGGATGATAAAGAAAACCAAGGACATTCATGAACAAATACGAAAAATACCACCTCACCTTTCACAAATGATAAAACAAACAGGTCTGTCAAAACGTTACACATGCACATAAGTGAATATGGTAAAATGACAAAACAAACAAAAACTGACGGACCACCAAGATGACAAAGTTGCTGATAAATAAAACCCAACTCACGCCTTCATTTTTTACAAAAGTATAAAACGACCAGGGCTTACAGAAAAACACACAAATCCACCACTGAAGATGGTAAAATGACAGCAAGCAAGAACAGAAGGACCATGATGATCAAGAATGTCAAAGTTGTTCATAAATAAATACAAACATATATTTATTTAGAAATCGTGAGATGCAGTCTGGTGTGATGTAGGTTTCAGAAAAACATTTTCTTTATCGTGCCAACGTTTCGATCTTTATTGAGATCATCTTCAGGGCCTGGGATTTACAAATATATATTTTGCATTGTATAAATTCACTTTTCCACATCCAAAATGTAATTGTAATATGTAAACAATCCGAGGCCCTGAAGATGATCTCAATAAAGATCGAAACGTTGGCACGATAAAGAAAATGTTTTTCTAAAACCTACATCACACCAGACCGCATCTCACGATTTCTAAATAAATATCGATTAATGGTCATTAATCACCACACACAAACATATGTATTTCATTTTTCAAAAACGATGACAGGAACAACCAAGCAGCTTAAGAGAAGGAAAGGGAGAACTAACAAAAATAACCACAAACTCTCCAGTGAAGAAGTAGAAAAAGCAAACTATAACAGGTGGTCAAGAACGTCCAAGCTGTCTTTTGGTGACTGGGATTTTTGGTGGCCCTGACAAGAGCCGGTGTTGTTTTGTAATGTTGAGACGATGAACTGTGTGTGGGTACGCCGTTGGTAGTGGTCCGTGACTGAGAGAACCGTTGGCTGAGGTCCGGAGCCGTGAGTCGGTTGGCTCTCCAGCGGTTGAAGGGACTCGGATGCAGCAGGTAGCCCAGTGCAGCAGTTGACCAGTAAAGTCAAGTCGGCTGTGTTGAGAAGGCGAGTTCGAGTCTAATGCTGCGAGCACCCTTGCTGTCGTCGGTGCTCTATTAGGGATTGGCGAGACTCGTCGAGTAGACGAGTCTGACGGAATTGATGAAACCAGTGGGGCAGTTATATATACGAAATGGCTCTACTCTGATTGGATGCAGAGTGGAAGCGAGACCATTCCAGAACCGATGGTCACGCCTAGCGGGTACCGTGGTAATTGCAGGTAGCCACCACATGTCCATAAATAAATCCCATTTCACTTTTGACCCATGAAATAAAGGAAGAGGACGAGCAAATACAAATCTACCTATGTAGTGGAATGAAACCTGTAGACGAAGGTGACAACCAGCAGTCGTCGAAATCTCACAAACACATCGTAACAACTTTTCAACCAACTGGTAAACTTCGTAGTATTTGTTTTTTTCAAACTGAAATTATGTTATAAAAAAGTTTCCACGAGTGTGAGGTGAGACAAGATAAACAAACAACCCTCTTTTAATCTTTCGGAATAATTTTTTTTCCAGTAATATGAAAAATGTAATATGTTTTATTATTTTCTTTTTAGTTTTGTCCGGGGAAAGGGGAAAATTAGAAAAAGAAAAAAAGAAGTGTATGGCAACGGGCCTAATTTCATACGTGACCCTGCTCTGGGATTCATATCTTTCCACAAACTCTAAGTAGGGGGTCGGACCAAGTTTAGTGAGGCACTTTTCCAGGGGAAATGAAAAGCTTTAAGTGTTCTGAACGGTTTGAGAAAATTTCCTTAGGATGCTTCAAAAGTAATGCCATATAACCTACCCTGAGAAGGTTGAAAGTACTGGCAAACTGCTTCACCCACAATAATGAATATGTAGGTTCATCCATGGAATCTTGACCAAATCAATCTAAAATTAATTTCGAATTGAAAAGACGATCAAATGCAAATTTTTTAAAGTATAGTAGCCGGTTGATTTTTAATTGACCGAACCTTTCAATCAAAGATTATCCTAGCTGGTTCGATTCGGTTAACGTCCGGAATTCTTTCCGGTCACTTAAGTTACTATACCTATGGTATTTTGGTACTCTCAAATGTTGCCTTCTTTGGTCGAGAAATATCATGCTGCAATAGTTCACAGCCCATGAAAGTCATAAAAACACTATATGACCATTAGGATACATTCAACGCCTCCCTTCGATTAATACCAGCTCGTGTACATGGGTCACAATGCAATAAGTTCTGTGTACTAAAATACAAAGATGTACCTATAGTTATATACAGAAGTTGTTAAACCCACGATTACCTAGTGGTAGTTTCGTGGGCGAGAACATTACACCTGAGGCCAATCAGGATTCTCAGTACTGCCCAGAGTCTAGACATGCTTGGCTTTTATTGAAGTCAATAAGAATGATCCCCAATTGCTGCCTTAGAAGTCCTTCTGAATCTCTTCACCACATATCTATTTCAGGAAGAGGAATAAAAGACGAACATACAATACACAGGATGTTGCAAGAACTTGCTCCGATAGTCTACCGCCTACAAAAGTGCAATTGAACCTTCGGGAATGAGCTAATTCAGATATGATGAGAAAGTTCAAATTAAATTCATAGAGCAGACAGGCAGAAAGATTCCCAGGTAATAATGGTTATATATGGTATACAGACAGGTCTACAGTATGGGTCATGGGAGCTGTATCTATTGAAATAAACCAAGGGCTTGGGCAATATGTGCCACTGTCTTCCAGACGGATGCTTTGTCAAAGAGATCAAAAAGTTGGGTATTACCAACAAAAGAATAGTCTTCTACTCGGAAGCTAGACAGCACTGAATGCTCAATCCGATCGGGATTGCATCAAAGCCCCCCAAGGATACAACAATAAAATTAAACTTGTTTCGGTATTAGGGCATACAGGGCAGAGGAGGTCGATAAATTTGATAAGGACATCTATCGGCCTTGCACCTTTTTTTGGCATACCAAATTGCCCATAAACGTAGAACGACCAGACATTAAGAATCAGTCCTAGGTTCAATGGGACAGAGGCATCCGAAAAAAGGTCATCAAAAGACCATCGCAAAAACAAACGGCAGAACATTTCGTAAGACGTGTTAGGACACTGGACACTGCAGACTCATAAAGCATGTGTTTCAGTACGGAGTAACAAAAACAAGTGTTTTCATGTTCTCTGTTGGGTTGAAGCCCTATGTAGACTCAGGTTTTCGGACCTGGCACAGAAACGCCAAACCCTGAACAACACAGGATGCCTTAAGCTAAGCTTTGCTCTGGATTATAATTGAGATTGCACAATATTGGACCTGAAGGTGGTAAAGAAGGCCGATTCCTTTCAACCTTAAAATTAACCCTTATGAGGTGTCATTATTACGCACTATCTACAGAAATCAGAAATTATCATGCTTAACCAATGATTCAGAACACAGAAAGACACAAGCATTAGGCCTCAAGGACTGTTACCGACTCATGATAGGCCTCCAAATGTAATTGTTTCTACATGTAGTTTTGACAGATTCTCTAGGCCTTCTCCAGACTTTATCCAAGGATAGAAGGGTGCGAAAAAGTTTATTAAAAGACCACCACAGAAACAAATATCAGGACTAATCAACCTAGGACGTATTAGGACTGACTGGGCACTGCAAACTCCGGAGGCATTGAGACCCGGAGCAGCACTAACAAGCCTGTGCAGATTCAGATGGCGGACCATGTTCTCTGTTGGTGCCATGTCTTATTCAGGCTGAGTTTCCTACTAGGAGAGGAAAATCCAAGGTCTGAAGGACACGAGAGTCCTTGGCAAGGCTTTGGGATCTGGTAAAAAGTTTTATCCTGACGAAGAGAAGAATGACGAAGATTGTACAATAGACCTTGTATTGGACCAATATTTGGTCGCAATGCGCAACGTCGTAAAAAGGCCGACTCCTTATAACCTTAACCTTAACATTATTAGGCATCATTATTATGCTTGACTCTATAAGAATAAGTCCTCGGTTCAGTGGGATTATATTCCAAGACATGTATCCTGCATGTTGACAGACCATTACCAAAAATAGAAATTCCAGGATTTAGAAGTATAACCATTTTTACATTTGAAAATTTACTTTTTCCCTCCATTTTTGTGTCATTTGTTTCTGCTGGGTTAAAAGTTAGTCCTTGGTTGACTTCAAAAATGTGGGAGGAAAACCGTGTGAAATTCTTTGATAGAATTTCAGTGGCGGTCGTCGGTTCTGCCTACTTCCTTGGCGGAGGAGCGTGGGAAGCTTTAATTCCTCGATTAGGACCGGTCGACCAGACCAGACCAAGTACATCAGAAAGCGTTAAACTATGCAAAGCCCCCGAGCGGCGTTCCCTTTACTTCAAGGGCTTTGGTTATGCCGTTTTTCTAATCCGGCAAAACCCATTTTGTTCAGATGAAAAGGGAATTTATAATGGGCGGTAAACCCATCTTAACTTTTTTTTCAGTCGGTATTAGTATTAATTTTATAGTACTTTTTGATTTATACAACTTAAAATTCTATACCTCATCACCCACGCTAATAAATACATTCACACTGAAAAATGGAGATGTACCACGTGTGGTTGGTTATATGTATCCATATGCATTTATCAATTATAAGTACCTAATAATATTATCTTTGAAGTCACTGTTATGCTTAAGAACTATTTCCAGATTAGATGGTTGGTTACACCGTTCTCGGTACTCTCTTAACTTATTACATTCCTCTAATAGGTGTCTCACCGTTACCGGGTTTCCACAGAGTGGGCAGAGTTTTTGACTTCTACCCGCTAGAGGTGACCGTGCGTGAGACGGGTGTGACCTATTCGCAACCTTGTTAATATTATTTTGTTACATTTTTCCAAATTCTCCACGAGCCATGGCCGTACTTTTATTCTTATTCTATTAATTTTAATTAAGTTAACGGATATATTGTTGTTAGTTAGATGAAAATAGAAAAATACAAACAAATGTTAATCCTCATTTTTAATAACGGATTTATTTAAGAATAGTAAACTTGAAAATTACTCACTTTGTAAACAAACAACTTTTCTCCATTTTAATCCAGTTCTATTCTCTATAACCATGTCAAGATACCATCTTGAACCAGAAGTTCACAATATTATTGTGAGAATAAGTCATCGAGGTCATCCGCAAGTGGATATCGCAGAGGCAGTTGGCATTCAGAACGTGGTCTCTAGGGCATTAGCCCGATTCCGTGAGACTGGAAGTGCCAATAGGAGGCCTGGTGATCTCGACGCTAACGGAGGACCGAAATATTGTCATTGCTGCAAGAGGGAACCCTTTCCATAGTGCCTGCCAGGTCTTAAACGAAGGACAAGATGTTTTGGCAAGGCCAATCGGATGCCACTTTGAGATAACCTGCAGCAACAGCCCGTCACCAGCAACTCAGCAGAATATGGTGCAGCGAGCGCCTAGAAGAGAACACGGATTGGAATGTTATGTTTACTGAAGAGTGGCGTTTCTGTCTACATAATGATAGCAGGAGCCGAAGAGTCTATCAAGAACAGGGGATGAGTACAATGCCCCAGTTCGTGCTCCTTTCAGTACGCCTTCATTTTTTCCTTCCTTCCTTTCCTTTTTTTTTTTTTGGAGGAGGCGGTGTAATGGTCCGGGCTGGGATTTGCACTGGAGGACGAACTGGACTCCATATCATTTGATGGCAACTTCACCGCAGTCCGTTATGTCCATGAATTTATCGTGGAATATATCTCTCACACCAGGGATCATGGATTGGCAGGGATTTTCCATTTCTGGATGACCTCATAGGGGCAGAGTTGTTCATCAATGTTTAGAAAACGTGAATTTCCCAATCTGCCCCTTCCCCCATTGTTTCTAGACCTCAATCCCATCGAGCGAGCACATTAGGGATGCGTTGGAGAGAAGGCTTTTCCATCACCATCCGCAGCCAGTTGACCTGCAATAACTGAGTGCGACGTTGCAACATCTCTGGAGTGATTAGTGACACAACCTTCTTTAAAGTATGCCTACCAAGTGCACAGAGGTTTTAGCTAACAGAGGACATTATACGCGGTATTAATTGTTTAAACAAAGTATAGTGTCCAATAAACAAAATAGTGGAAGTAAAAACTTTTATTTTGTTATTTTTCAAAATACATTAAATAAATTTTCCTTCAGTAAAAAACAATAATTTCTAATAAATTTTAATGCAATTTATAGTAACAATAAAATAAAAATGCTAGGGGAAGTAATAAGGAAAATAAGTAATATATTTATTAATTTTATTAAATCCATCCATGAATTATACATTTACATTTTTACTAATCATTGTAATTAAATCTCATAGGGGTCATAAAAAAGGAAGAGAACCTTTCGAATATACTGTTCTTTCTGAAATTTTTATATGTTTAGTACGATCAATCAACAACGATTGAAACAAATATTAAATATGTTGAACCGGCACACGGGCACTACTGGGTCTGTCTTCACTCGCGGGTTTTTTGTTTGAGTTATTCAAACGCGTTTCGGCATTACGCCATCTTCAGTGAAAAACTGTCTGTCATTTAGTCTGAGTGGGGTTTATATAGTGTTGCGTCCGTCGCTTGTCGCTGGGGGCGTTGCGTTAGGGGGCGTGGTCTCCATGACATTATTACACAACGCACAAAAAAGGACGAAAACTAAACATACTGGAGAACCTCGAGATACACAAACAAATAACACTTAAAGACGGAAAACTTACAAACAAACTCAGAATCACACACCACCTTCACACCACTAAAAACACTCCATAACAAAAAACGAACGTTCAGAAGAACAAAACATCGTAACCAACACCAGGAAAAAACAAAAAACCAACAACCCACAAATAATAACCGACAATGGAAATAACCGCCACCGAGACCGACCAACGAGCACGGAGAGCGACAAGCGACGGACGCAACACTATATAAACCCCACTCAGACTAAATGACAGATAGTTTTTCACTGAAGATGGCGTAATGCCGAATCGCGTTTGAATAACTCAAACAAAAAACCCGCGAGTGAAGACAGACCCAGTAGTGCCCGTGTGCCGGTTCAACATGAGTTCGCCAAATCGCAGACCAAACCCCATCATCTATTATAAATATTAAATAGATCCCAAAACAAAATATGAATTTGTTTTATTGAAAGTATGAATACTATTTTTCACTTGGTGAAAAGCGGTAGTTTTTGATTATAAAAAACGATAGAGACGAGAGAAACGTCCCTTTGTCCCGTCTGAACAAAAAACCTGGGTATATTACAAAACTACATAAACATTGTACCCAATAACCCTTTGGTTATTTATATTTCCTGGGCTCATTTATGAATTTTATTTGATTGCAATGGGAAATAATTATAGCTGAAGAAAAATGAATGGCGGTTTAATGAAGCGAAAGGCTATGAAGGAAAAACTGTTACCTCCTACTGGCTAGAAAAACCCTAGATAAGCCTGATTATCCACCTATTCTTCCTGTATTTTCCAATCAGACTCATTTCAACAATTCGGTGGTTTATATTTCTGGAATAAAACGGAAAATCCGGAAAAAATATATCGTTCCTTGTTCAATTATCTATCATTACAAAAAAAAGGTATATACATACGATATATTTATTTTAACATATCACATACATAAATATGTATGTATTTGTGTTTTTTTCCAGGTCCTGTACCTGTAGAGAAACGAGTCAAACTGGCACTCAGCGTGAGGGATTAAGGGCAAAGTCTCGGTGCCATCGTAGTTTAATGCGACGTGGACGGTCCTCGGCATGGAAAAGTGTCGAAAATGGGCAGTATGATGAGAATGGATATAATGCTTGTCATGAAACTTTCAGATGCGGGATGTGACAAAGATTCAGGCAAAAGAAATTCTGATGTCAATGGATAGAGGTTAGTGACGTAATAAAGAAGTTTGACATTCTGTCGGAAAAATTTTTATGGGATGGATGTATGCACGGGATATTATGTGGCTTGGAGGAACAGAGTAGGTTCTTTTCTTCTCCGTTTGACTCAAATGGTCGCAGACATGTGTTTTCGTTGTCCAATGTTATGTTATATTTTCTCTTTTGATGAGATTCCATCAAAGTCTGCCGGCTAGGTATATAATCCTAAGGTTCCGACTTGAGTGGAAGTTGGCAGCTTCTTGTACAGTGGAGGCCTAGATATTTTCTTTCTATGTAAATGTAACCCACTAATTATCGATATCATGTGATAGGTGGTGATGATTTGTTGTGACAAGCAGTATAAATATCGCATAGGAACGATTCTTTGTGGGACACCGCCTTGTATTGTCAGAAATCTGAGTACTCGGGAGGTTTTTCAGCTTGAAAAATGAATATACAGGGGAATGCAATTAGAAAAGGTGTTCTCAAGGAGGTCTTGGATGTTGGAGGCCAGGAAAGGTGGTAATGATTGTCTTGGGATGGGAGTATAAATGTAAAGGGGATGGAACCAAGAATGATTCCTTGTAGGACATCGGTTTGTATTGTCTGATATCTTGAATGCCCTGGAGGTTTTTGAGCTTGAAGAATTAACACGAATGCAATTAGAAAAACGATTAGCCCAAATTGTGCTACAAGTTGGTGGCCTCTTGGATGGGATTCGGGTGGAAAAACATGCTGTATCTTCAGCGTTCGTGATGATGGTGTTGTGATGTATTAATGGTATAGGATGTCACCAAGAACGGTCCCTTGAGAGATGCCGGACATCGCTTTGAAAAGATTGGGCTACATTGAGAAAGGCGCACCGAAGCCATACTCTTTGTACTCTTGAGTAGAGGGAATGAAACAACTCTTAAATATTGCTGGCTCGTGCAACATTAGGGACGAATTGTCGTCGAGGATTTCGGACCTCATGGGAAGAAGATCGATGGGTCTCTAGATAGATATATAGTTCCATATAGTCAGGATTGTTTGCTTGGCAGTTTTAAGGGAAAACATTATAACCATAGATATTCAGATATCGATTAACGGTCACTAATCTCTACACATTATAACCATAACTGTTTATTCGAGTAGATTCATTTACCTTGGTTTCAAATTCTCGAATTTAATTGACGATTGAAAAAGATTTGTATCAATTATTTCAATGAAGTGTCGAAGTGAGAAAACAGGATCCTTTTCAACTCTAACAAACTTCACCTTATCTTCACTCACAAAGTGCAGACAATTGAGTCTGTATTGTTGGTTTCAATCAACGAGGACCGGCCTCTGCCAAGGAAATGTTGGCCTGGAAGACTGACAGTTTCCAATTCGCCAGTGTCAGCTTGGATTTGCACGAATCAACCGGGTGGCCGATTATTTTTGAATAGCCTTCACCCTAGCGTGACCCGAGGGGGTGACGGGACCTAAACAGGAGACTTGGGCAATTACGCTGAATATTTCGCTGGTTTAAGGTGAAAAAATGTATTATTTGTCAAATAAAGTTTTTATTATTATTATTTATTTATTATTATTACTGACGGAAGAAGATTGTAAGATGCCAAACATTTTTCAACTACGCTCCCCTTAAATTAATTATTAAATATTCTTTTTTTTTTATATACAATTTTGTTAGTGCTTAAGTCAGAATGATCTCTTTTGAACCGAAGAATGCTCAATTTAACAACGTGATGAAGCAGGAATGACTCTTGACCTCGTGTTTCCATATTAGCCATGGAAATAGGCAATGTCAAGAGCACGGCACCGGCTGGGGGCAGCAGGGAGAGAGGGCAGACAGACCGATATCGATATTCCTCCGGGCGGGATTCAACCCACTCCATTCTCGCTAATAACTTACTTTTACTCGTAAGATGTCATACACCCCCTCCAGAGTACTCGATATTCCTCGGAACGGAGTTGTATGCAACTTCTTCCTTTCACGCTAATAAATTACATTCATTCCTATAAAAATTAACGTAAACAAAACACCAGATAGAAGCATAACAGTTTGGTCACATTCACTCCCCCAAGTACCGATATTCCTTCGGGCGGAATGCAACCCATTCGTAAATAATTTAATCATTATTTTAAAACTGAAGACCATTCTTGTCAATTCGACAAGGAAGAGTTAAAAATTGGAATTACTGATAAAATGTGACTTCAACCAGAGTGCAATATGGACGTTTGCCACATAAGTATAAAACGTTCGGCGACCTCGAATTGAGAAACACGCACGGTCTCGTTGATATTTGAAGATTTCCCCTTTTGCCATGAAGGACGGCCGGGATATTTGGCGCAAGTGATGTGATTTCCGATTATGATTTCACCGGTGAAGGTGAACATCGCCTGTTGAAAGCGCATCTGTCGAGGTGGCACATTTTTGCCTAGTTTAGATAATAAAATTTACGACCTGATTCGACTCCGGTTAGGCCATCGCGGCAATAATCGGCCATTAAGGCCATCGCTGTCATTTAGGTGGAATGATAGTTAAAATTCTCCATTTATATACAGACCTTGGTGTCATATCCGTACCTCATTCTATTTCACCAGTGGCGAAACGTCGATTATAACGAAACTTTTTTTTTCTGCAACTACTAGGTTGAAAAATATAAGACACGTGCACGAGTATTCTTACCAATGCCCCAAGGAGTCGAGATGATGATAATGAAAAGAGAATGGCAAGCATCTCAGCGTTCTGTTTTTTTTCTTTTTACGAGGGTTCGCAGCAGAGGTCATATAAACCCTCAGGGTGTCGGTGTTTTTGAAAAAAAACATTTGTAAGTATGTCGGGTTCGAATGCAGGGCCGCTGGATTCGAACCCGAGACCTTTACCTTACAGTGATGAGCACCGTGTCAAAGACTAAACCTTGCGGCCACCGACGCCCCCCGTTCTGGTTTATTGTACTATTCCTAGCTCCCTCCTTCAGTGCTATTGACTCAATCCTTCTCCAAAGTATTAGGTCGTACTGCCCTTGCTACAATTCCTTGTATCCCGAGTTATGTCTACATTGAACGGTTGCTTCATATTCGAAGCCTACGGTAGCTGTTTCTTCCTCCTCATTGCATAATCTACAAATGGGATCATCACTGAATATGCCCATATAGAGTAGATGTTTTACCCAAATGCCAATGACCTGTAAATAGTAAACTCCTCTGAGTTTACCCCCTCACTGCTATAGTTGAGATTACCAGTCTCGGTTGTTTTAGCAGTGTTTGGTTTGCTGTCTCTAGTATCCCTAGAGTTTATCTACTTCTCTATTTGTCTTTTTTGATCAATTCCGTGATGGAGGGTTGTGTATTTTTTTGTTATCCCAAGTTAAGGCTTATGATTTTGCAGATCCTCCTCAGGCCAGTGGGAGTGCTTTTCGTTACCCAAAATTCTTTTTATGGCACCCGATATCATCAGGTTTTGGAGATTTTGAAATCATTCGTCGGCTAATTTTGATTTTTTTAAAACATGCAAATGCTTTCATAGCTGCTTGGCTAGAAGTGTAACCTCTTTTAAGTCCCAGGAGTCGAGAGAAAAAATCTAAACAATTTTTCTGTTTTCTATTCCGCATATATTTCAATGTATTATATATCAGTATTTTTTATTTTTACGTGGGATAATAAAATTATTCAATGAGATTAATCATATAAAATGTGACAAAATGCAAAAGGCGCTGCGAGTAAAGTAGGCAATAAAATTAATTTATTTATAAATATGATTTTTTTTCCTTCTCGGCGATGTCCGGTGACCCACATTGAAAAGTTCATAACGTCTCTGGATTTTATCCAACTTCAAGGTTTTTACAACAGTTGGAAAGTTGAATTGTTCGTCTTTCAGCTTTTGTTGACAATGTTTTTTCATAATAAAAATCCTCGCTGTTTTTGGTTTTTCATAACACCAAGTACAATGATTTTTTTTTTTCTTCTTCTTGAGATCTGCGAACTGATGAACCTGTAGTGTGGTCGTTTCCAATCGTCTTTACATTCTACGTATTTTGTTAGCTTTGTCGTCAGATGAACATCTTCCCGTTATTTTCAGTGGTACTTTAGTTTTTCTAGTATGTTTTCTTTTATAAGTTTATTAAAGTAAAGTATGAAGTAAGGTCATGTAAATGCATATTTAAAGCAGATTTATTGTTCATCAGCTTTGCCGTTTTGTCCTTCCTGGTCCGCCCGTCCTCGCTGTTTTTGTTTTTTCATAACACCAAGTAAAATGATTTTTTTTTTAAATTCTTCTTGCGATCTGGGAGATCATGAAAGCTTTCTTTTATGAGACTACTCTCCTGTTGAAAATCGTGGGGGAAAGCATTAAAACGCACTTTTTAATGTCATTTTTCTAATTAGCAATCTTCAAAGGAGTTGTAGAGATTGGGAAATAAGTGTTTACCAAAAATTATTTGTGTATGATTTGGCCCGGGGTTGTGAATCCAAGGAGATTTCGAGAAAAATGAAAGCTAATTATTTATGTCAAAACCCGAAAGGTCGGGTTTCAAGCTCCTAATTCCCAAAGGCTTTCTAAACTATAGGTTAAAAATAATTTAACCTTACAAATTGAAATTACACAAAAACAATGTTATTTTTCAAGGTCTGACTAAACTCTATTTTTCGAATTTATTACAAAAATATAATTTAATCTTCTTTCTTCGTTGTTATTAAGAAAAAGAAAAATTTTAATTAATAATTTTATTATTGTTCCAACAATACTTTTCTCAGTTTTCAATAATTAGTAGTGATAGCGATCGGCAGTGGTATTTGATTGCTTTTTTGCATAATGTTGAGAAGGTCATTAAAACCTTTAAACCCCCCCCCCCCAAATAATTTATTCAGTTTTTTTGTTTACTCGATGTAGCTTAACCATTAAAAATTTGTAATGAAACTTTTTTTGGTGATACTGGGTCGAAAAGTATTAGACAGTAGTTCGAGCTTTCTTGCCTATGAGCCCCAGGATAAAAAATATATTTTTGATATGTATTCCCCCTTTGTTGTGCATCATTTTAAAGTTATTACTTATTAGTCGATTTTTGACGTAGGATAATAAAATAATACGCCAGGGTCATATTAAATGAGCTTAGACTTACAAAACGTTGCAAAAACCAAAAGACCCTGGAAGTAAAGTAGTTTTTTTTGCATCGAATTCGTTTTTAGCTAATTTTTTAACTATCGAATACATATATATTACACAGGGCGGGCGACCAGGACCCGAGGGGTTAAAAGTTTAATAAATCTTTTGGACCTATTCACAAACCCCAGGATTGTGGACCATTTTATCCTGGGGAGTGTTTTGGTTATGTCCTCTCCTTCGAAAGTATTAAATCTTTCCCTAGCATACCTATCGCATTCTGCGAGGTAGTGTCGAGCCGTTTCTTCTTTTGTTTCGCAGAAGCGGCAGAAGGGGCCTGGTAGAGTACCCATTATGAAGAGGTGTCTTCTCAAGGGGCAATGGCCCGTTAGGATACCTATCAGCCTCCTTATTCCCCTCCTAGAGTTAGAGAGTAACCATTTCGTTTCTTTAGGTTTGATTTCCTTCAGAAACTCCTTCGATTGCCTGCATCCGGGGGACATATTCCATTCCTTAAGGAATTGTTTCATGCCCCAGCTACTTATACTCTCTTTTGCTGTGCTTAAAGAGTGGGGTAATACCGGTTGTGGCCCGACAAACGCAGTATTTGATCCTTCCTTGGCCAGGCTGTCCGCCTCCTCGTTGCCATAGTGCCCCTTATGAGCAGGTATCCATATGAGGGTTACCCTATTCTCATACCTGGTGAACTATCGAATACATATATTTATTGCAATACAAAATATATGTATTCTTGGATTATCAAGGTGACAATTTTTTTCTCAGGTGTTCGGTGTTATGTAACTAAAAAATTCATAACTACTCTGGATTTTATTCAAATTCAACGTCATTACAACCGTGGGGGAAATGTCGAGTTCGTGAATGTGGGCTGTTTTCCGCCCGAAACTGCCGGATTGGGAACCGTTTATCCTTCGATCTTTGGTTATTTACTGAAAACACCACTCTCAGAAAGTACAAGAAGAAAAACAATAAAACCGGCCTTTCTGCGATAAAATGAGGACCTCTGATAAATGACGAAGGCCCCACGACTTAAGCAACACGCGAAAAAAATTATTATTCTGCTTTTTGCAGTTTCGTCTAGTTATTCTTCTTCATCTAGTAAATAGAATGTCAATTTATTTTTGTTTAAATTTCAATTCCTCTCACTCTTTTGGAATTAAGTTAAACTTTGATAACAATCTTATATTTATAATCCTTTCGCTGTCTAATGGACAATATTGGTAAGAGGGTAAAGACAGAGCACTAAAGATCTTCAAAGTCTAATGGCTATCCTCATTCTTTGATTGTAAAGCTAATTAATCAAAATTTAACCAAAATATCTTCCAGTCAAAGCATTCCCTCCTCAAGAGAGTCCTGTGTAGAAACAGGAGGATTTATAAAAGCTTAAGATTTGTACCTGATATTAGCAATAAAGTGAGGGTGCTCATAAAAAAAACTATGCACCTGATATAAATATTTGTTTTACATATTCGAATAAGCTAGATAGATTCTCCACAACGTTAAAAGATAAAGATGATTTGTGTAAAACTTCTAACGTTATTTATAGAAATGTGTGGTGGTTAGTGACCGTTAATCAATGATTATTCGGAGATCGTGAGATGCGGTCTGGTGTGACGTAGGTTTTAGAAAAACATTTTCTTTATCGGGCCAACGTTTCGATCTTTATTGAGATCATCTTCAGGGCCTGGGATTTATAAACATTGTTTAAATTTTACAAATACATGTAGGAAAAAGTGATTTATAGAGTATCCTGTATGGGATGCCATGCCAAATACATGTGCCAGACCATGCAAAGGCAAAAAATTGAGTGTATGGTAATAATTGTAAAAGATCGATCGAAATTGTTAACCGGGTTGTCACAACACCGGGCACAATTTTCATTTTGAATTTGACGTGTTGCATACAGAATCATCAGGCGTGAGAAGAAAAGTAAAGGAGACTTTGTACATTTACGTGGAGGAGACCGTAATACTGATCATACATCAAAATACAATGTGGAAATATTTCCGAGATATTTGGTTGATAAAAAATTATGTGGTAAGAATCTGAGTGAGTGAGTAAGAGAGAGTGTGAGTGCGAGTGACAGAGAGAGAGAGAGAGAGAGAGAGAGAGAGAGGAAGAGAGTGAAGTGAGAGATAGAATGTGAATGTGTGAGAGAGAGAGAGAGAGAGAGAGAGAGAGACAGAAATACACAGACAGACAGCAGATAGATACACACACACCTCTAGGCTGATGAGTGATGAATTGGAACGCTTGGTTGAGCCTCAAACTTACCTAGGTCCATATCGGCGAAGGAGAGTTTTGTAAAGGATAAGTTAGTAGTTAAGGTTCAGGCGAGGTTTTTAGAAGACTAGTCAGTCTCAGGTGTGCATCCGCAGTTCAGTCTTGCCGTTTCAGGCGAGTGGATTTCACGTCAGTCTTTTATCAATATGCAATCCCAGGTATGGTCGTATGTCAGCAGTCGGTATCAGTATTTCATTCTGACGTAGTGGAGGTTTGAGTGATATTCTTAGTGAAACCCGAACAAATTTGCTTTCGTTCAGTTTGATTCTCCATTTGCGGTACGAGTCTTCTAATAGGGTAAACGTGACGAGGTGAGTGAGGTGAAGATCCCGATCCAACAACATGATTTTATAGCCGCCTTTTATTTACCGTATAAATTAGCAATTCCAAGTACTAGCAAATTTCAGTTATTATAACATTCAAATAACATCAAGGTCTGTTATTCAATTAAGAATTTAAATTTAATTTTAAAACCAGTCGTTGATCGTATCCTTAGATAGTGCATCGAAACAAAATTAGACCTTTCACGGCTTATACGATCGGGCAATAACGACATTTTAACTGATCCATCTGCGGAATAGGGGGCTATTAACAGAGTATAAAGTCCAGTTGGTCAGTCGGCGTTCGATTTATGCCAATAACGGCACCTTTTAAAACTGATGCCGTGTAATTGCGTGCCCCGAGGTAATTCACAATTTGACTTCTACACTTAAACACCATGGAGTGACAATTATCAATGTTTTGACAAATTACAGTAATTTTTATAGTAGCACCATTAGCTCAATTATGTATAGCTTCTGTTATTTGCATCTGTTGCGTTTTTAATACACATACACAATATCCATTAAAGTTCGTGGTCCGATTGACCAATTAACATTTTTCAATTAATTAATATTTATGAAAGGTATTGGTTGAAATAAATATATATAGTTGAAAACAACGGTGCAATCGTATTTTAAATTAGTAAAAAAAGTAAAAAGTTAAGGCTAAAAGTTTGAAAAACGCATTTCGTTAGTTCTGTTGTTAATTCCACTAATTTGCTTCTTCACTAAAGCAAATATTAATTGTCTTTATTGTTTACATTCTGTCGTTGTTTGTTGAACTCGCTTTAGGAGAGTAGATCTTAATTCCTGGAAGTAAATAAATTTTACAATAGTACCTATTTGTCACATTAAGTATTCCATTTAAAATGAACCGAAGAGGACATTTTTACGATCAAAAGCGAGTTGATATGCACGACAGCTTTATAGTTACTGGTGGTATTTCGCGTGGTGCAGTCAAGTACTCATAGAAATTTCCTGATCGCCTCAAAGTAAACCACAATACACTGCAATATGAGGAGATACGGATCAGATGCTCTTCCATCACCAAGAAACCGGCAGCGTTATTTCGACGAGGAGCTGAATATTTTACTGTATGTTCTCTCCGAAATGTTGGAGGTGTTTTATGTTTTTGAAAAAATAAAATTAGAGATTTACTCCAGACTTACAATTTTAAGCCTCATCTTGTCCAGGGACTTCGGAACTCTGATTATGACAGGAGTCTAACGTTCCTTGCACAAATGTCAATTTGGGAGGCTGAAGAAAACGTTCTTCCATACATCCAATGGACTGATGAATCCAAGTTCACCTCTAATGGCATAAAAAACCGTTGTAATTTGCGAACGTGGGCAGAGGAAAATCCGAGAATTTCGAACTTTTGTCATCATCAGGTGGTTCACCTTATCAACGTTTGGTGTGGTCTTGACAGAATAAATCAATCGTGTCTTATTTCTACGAAAATAATTTAAATGTTTTCGGTTCGTCAATTTTTGAGGAAGGTTTTACCAACACTATTAGATGATGTTCCTCTGCAATAACGACAAAGAATGATTATCCAGCTTGATGGATGCCCCACAGGTGAGACGTTGTTTGGTAGGTTGATACGACCTCATGGTCTGGTCTGTTGGCCCCCTCGGTCACTACATTTGACCCCACTTGACAATTTTCTGCGGGGCCAAGTAAAAAAATAGTTCCTACCCCAATCATAGCACAGCAACCTCAGTTGAAGAACTGCGACAAAGGATAGAAAATGCTTGTCAATTCATCTCCCCTGAATCTATCGCTCTAAGCATCTGAGTGGTTAAAAAGAGCAAATCTTTGTACCTTTACGCAATGTTCTAACATGAAATATAATTAATAAATAACAAACCAAACGAGTCTTTTAACTGTTTGTCATACATTTGTCATTTTTTGACCAATTGAAAATCTGATTACACCATTGTTTTCAACGTAAAAAATCGTTTAAAATATTTTTCAGGATGCATAGGGTCGTATTTGAAATGTTGAACTTGAACTGGGCCTGTTGTACCCTGTATAATTTTTCTCCAAAAAAAAGGTAAAAATTTGAAACTGGATTAAAACATATCAAGGACGTTTTTTATTATTTAAATTTGTTTTTTATAGCATCATTCGTTAAAGAGAAATTCAGCCGAGCCATTGAAAAGGGCACCCTGTACCTCACATTCATGGGTATAATGTTAATTGGTACACCTAGTTTCTAATACTACATTAGTTTAATTCACTGGTCACTAATTAACAAATTATAATGTTCCCAGTTGTTTGTAACCGTGCCTCCTAGATCGTCATGTTTTCTACACTGAGAGAACTCACGTCGCATTGTAGCCACCACTTCACCTCCCCTTAGTAAGTTTATTTACTAAAATTTAATATATAGATGCAATGATAATTAATACACTTTTATTATGTTGTCTTCCAGACCTCACAACACATTCTACTTCTCAACTTTTTCCATCTTCTTCTCTTGTCTTATGAGAAGGTGTCCTTCTCGGCTTTATCAATTATACAGTCTGTTAGGCATAGAGATGTACTATTTTATGAGGTTGTTTGTTTAGTAAACATATTTTAACCTTTTCAGGTGTTTGCCACCGATACCTTCTAAATCACTTAATAAATTACAATTAATTAAGGTTTTTAGTTGAGATAAAAAAGTCAATTGCATGAGCAGGATTCGAACCCACGATCTTCGGCTTGATACTCCGCTGCTCTACCACTTGAGCTAACGTGACCTCGATCCACTCGGACACCAACTTCCCATCTCAACCGTATCTTTTGAATTTTCCCTCCTTTTTGCCATTGACATATTCGAATCCCGCTCGTGCCATTGACTTTTTTATCTCAACTAAAAACCTTAATTAATTGTAATATATTAATTGGTCAAGCGGACCACGAAATTAGTGAATTCACTTAATAAAGTTGTTTATAACATGTAATATATTGGTACAATGTGAATTTATTAAATACAACTAATTAAATAACTATTATAGTTTTATTCATTGGTCATTAATTATCAAATTATAACCTTCTCCGTTGATGTTAACCGTGCCTCCTAGATCGACATGCCTTTTATATCTCCACACATTCCACCCTACTTACCACGTGCGACTTTTTTCCTCATCCTTCTTCTGTCTTTTGAGAAGGTTTCTTTTTCGACTTTATTAATTATACGCATTCTGCCAGGCCTAAAGGCTTATTGGAATGTGGACAGATTTTACTAAAATTCGACTGATCCAAGTTTGCCCCGAAGGTGAATAATTCTGCCCTGGCCCCGATTATAGTTTTAAAAATAAGTTTATGTCGGAATAAAATTACATGTTTTCCCTTTTGTTAAACTGAGCGCAACAGGGGTTAAAATCGCTTGGGGTACATCGACAAACATCTAAAACGGCTTAGTGTGACAGAAGGGCGAATATAAATGATCAAAAATATGGCGATGGCAGGACTTTGAAACATTCCGAAAACCGCTGATGTGATGCCGAGCTGACAATTAGGATTTGCAGGGTAATCACGTAATGTTTTAAACCCCCGCCCGCCGGCGTTAATGAAAATGGGAAAATAAATCACACGAACTCGTTGTGGGTTAAACACCGCCTCTTCTTTTTCTATGCACCTCTATTCATTCCCACTCGTGTCTGTTCAATTAACAGCTCCCGTTGTAGCAATTCGCTCCTCCTGAAACGCATATCTCGTATAATTGGCCTATAACGGACCATCCGCCGGTAAATATTCGCCTCCCTCACCTTGACTTTTAATTAATAAATCCGCAATCATCGGATTTTATCTCCCAGCTTAACGATTAACCGTCGCTCTGGGCTTTAAAAAAATTATTTATTCAAATTCAAATACAAAAGGAACGTTTAGATTACATAAAGGAGGGCATCAGTCCAAACCTTACTTTTAGACTTCATCCAGTTTATTGTAAGGGAAACGGAGTGGTAAAGGTGGAATTTTCTTGGTTATTGTCCTCGAACGTAGACCGTATCGAGAGCTCAACAAGGAATTTAAAATTGACAGATTTCATCTTAAGGTCTGCCGGTGACCTATATATTGGACTATGTTGGGTTGCTGTTATTGTATCTGTGTAACGTCGTGTTTTACTATTTATTTTAACGTACTACTTTTAGGAAGACTGAACTAAATAAAAACTAAGCACCAGACTAAGGAACGATCTCATATCCGGGAATCGGTGTTACCCAAAAAAGGGAACAGGGAAAAACAGTGTCAACGGTTCTACAGCTAAATTGGCTTTTGTAGTTTCTACTTACAATGGAAAAACACTTGAAAGCACTACTCTTAGTCGAACTGTATGAGAACTAATCACGAAACTATGTAAAAACCCCAACATCCTGTAATCAATGCTGACCACAGTGTTACCCTAACAAGTGAATGGAGGGAAAAACAGTGTCAACAGTTCTCCAGCTAAATTGGCTTTTGTAGTTGCTATTTATATTGGACACTTGAAAGCACTACTCTAACTTAGTCGGACTGTATGAGAACTAATCACGAAACTATGTAAAACCCCCAACATCAAGTAATCAGTGTTGAACACAGAGTTACCCCTAACAAGTGAGTGGAGGGAAAAACAGTGTCGTCTGTGTTTTTTTTTCTCACACACCCGAATACAGGGTGAGTCATTTTTTGACGCACCATTGGAAAATCAACGCGGGTGCGTTTAAATCTGACTCGAGGCTTATTTCCTTTGATTAATACGTTAATAAAAGAAAGTGAGTCAATTTTCGGTGCACCATAGGAAAATCAAGGTTGGTGCGTCTAATTATGACTCGGTACATTTTATTTTGTTAGTCTCGTACCAAAAAATAGGCGAGTCACCACTTTTCGACGCACCATTCGTTACAAATTAGTTTTGATTGGAAGGAAAATAAACAAAACCAATATTATTAAAACATTATTCAAACACAATGTAAAAATTTAAAAAAAATTCTTCACAAATTAATCTGATTAAGGTTTAAGAGTATTTTTTTTCGTCCGATCATCGTTTTACGATAGACTAGGCTACTGTGTTGCAGCAAATGGAGGTCTGTTCGAACAATTATTATAATGATTTTGAACATTTTTGATTTGCTAACAAAGGAGATTGTTACATTTATTTAATTTTTTTTACTTTACCAGAAAAAAAGGGGATTGTTATATTTATTTAATTTTTTTACTTTACCAGAAAAAAATACTCTGAAACCTTAATCAAATTAATTTGTGAAGAATTTTTTTAATTTTTACATTGTGTTTGAATAATGTTTTAATAATATTGGTTTTGTTTATTTTCCTTCCAACCTACTAAAATTAATTTGTAACGAATGGTGCGTCGAAAAGTGACTCGCCTATTTTTTGGTACGAGTCTAACAAAATAAAATGTGCCGAGTCATGATTAGACGCACCAACGTTGATTTTCCAATGGTGCACCGAAAACTGACTCACTTTCTTTTATTAACGTATTAATCAAAGGAAATAAGCCTCGAGTCAGATTTAAACGCACCCGCGTTGATTTTCCAATGGTGCGTCAAAAAATGACTCGCCCTGTATATTTGAATGTAAGGTTGGTGCGTTTTTGTACACACCATAGGGAAAAAAAAATGTATATTTTTTATTAGAAAAATACGAAAATTCCACCACACCATATACCGGGTGTCCTTGTCTCCTTGAATTTCTCTTGAACCAAGGGTGATATAAAAAATACCTGCTTTATATTTTTTAGTCGTTTCAAATTTGTACCTTTCTTGGAGAAAAATTATACAGGGTACAACAGGCCCAGTTCAAAATTTCATATAGGACCCTATACATCCCGACACATCATTTTAAAGAATTTTTTTTACGCTGAAAACAAGGGTGCAATCGGATTTTAAATTGGTAAAAAAATGACAAAGTTATGGCAAAAAACACACTCATTTGGTTTGCTAATTATTAATCAAGTTTCATGTTCGAACTGCCTGCCTTGCGTAAAGAGACTAAGATTTGCTCTTTTTAACCACTATGCACCGGTGCTCAGAGCGATAAATTCAGGGGAGATGGATTGAGAAGCATTTTCTATCCTTTGTCGCAGTTCTTCAACTGAGGGTGCTGTGTTATGATTGGGGTAGACACTGTTTTTAAATGTTCCTCCAGAAAATAGTTAAGTGTAGTTAAATCTTGTGACGAGAGGCCAACAGATCAGGCCATATGGTCCACCTATCCCGGAAGTGACTATTCAAACGTTTCACCTGCGGGGCATCCATCAAGCTGGATAATCGTTCTTTGTCGTTATTGCAGAGGAATATCATCTAATAGTGTTGGTAAAACCTTCCTCAATAATTGAGGAACTGAGCACCATTTAAATTATTTTCGTAGAAATAAGGCCCGATTAATTTATTTCCGAGAATTCCACACCAAATGTTGATACTGTACGAAATTCTCGGATTTTCCCACATTCGAAAATTACAAGGCTGTTAACTCGGATTCGTCAGTCCATTAGATGTATGTACGAACGTTTTCTTCAGCATCCTAAATCGACATTTGTGGAAGTAACGTTAGACGCCTGTCATAATCAGAGTCCCGAAGTCCCTGGACAAGATGAGGCTTAAAATTGTAAGTCTGGAGTAAATCTCTAATTTTATTTTTTGAAAAACCTAAAACACTTCCAACATTTCGGAGAGAACATACAGTAAATTTATTCTTTTTATGTAAGGACTTGGTTGAAATGAAAACACTAGTGTCACGAGCGGGATTCGAACCCACGACCTTCGGCTGGATTCGATCCCCCTCCCCCGTAACACTAGCGTTTTCATTTCAACCAAGACCTTACATAAAAAGAATAATTCATTGAAAGCAGAAATTTGGACAATCAGGCCACTAAACATAATGGATTTAACACAGTAAAATATTCAGCTCCTCGTCGAAACAACGCTGCCTGTTTCTTGGTGATGGACGAGCAACTGATCCGTACCTTCTTATATTGCAGGCAAGACGAATGAACATTTTATGGTTTTCTCTGGGGCGATCAGGAAATTTCTGGGAGTACAAGTCGGACTGCACCACGCGCAATACACCACTATCAGTAAACAGACGTACATATCAACTCCCTGTTGATCGGAAAAAATCCTCTTCGGTTCATTTTGAATAGAATACTGAATGTGACGAATAGGTACTATTTATTTACTTCGAGGAATTAAGATCTACTCTCCTAAAGCGAGTTCGACAAGCAATGACAGAACGTAAACAATAAAGACAATTAACATTTGCTTTAGTGAAGAAGCAAATTATTGGAATTAACAACGAAACAAACGAAATGCGTTTTGTAAAACTTTTTATCTTTTTTTTTTTTTTGACCAATTTAAATCCGATTGCACTATTGTTTTCAGCGTGAAAAATCCTTTAAAATGATCTATCAGATGTACAGGGAAATTTTGAAGTTGAACCAGGTCTGCGGTACTCTGTACAATTTTTCTCCAAAAAAAGGTAAACATTTTTCAGCTAGACTAAAAATATTAACCACGTATATTTTCTTTGTTTTTGCGTCATTGGTTCAACGGAATTTCAGTCAGGCCATCTTCAAAGGGCACCCTTTATAACCACGTGGTGCATGATTTTCTTATGGTGCGTCGAAAAATACAACTAGTACATTATATAAGAAACACTTTAATTAAAAATGGTTATATTTTGCATTTTTAATTATTAAAACGGAAATAGTGCAAAAAACGCTTTCATTTTTTTGTGTAAAAAATGCACCTGTTCTGTTTTAATAGGAAAAGGTTAATAATAGGAAAAAAATAAAACTGTATATAAAGTTTCATAAAAGCGAGGTAAGTTTCAAATCGATCCGTGCAGCCAGTGGTCAATGAGGAAAAAAGCAACTCTTTAGGGGCGGAAATCACCATCTTACGCAAACACCCCTTTTCTTCTACGTAATAAAATATTAAACAAAAAACTTTACATTGTTACGGTTTAATGGTCATAAAAATAAATAAATTGTCATTTATGGACTATCGTTAGAAATTATAGATAGGATAACTGCGCGAGTAATTTGCGTTAAGCTGTCGGATCTGTTTGTTTCTTTGTTACAGGGGAAAACAATTTTTTTTGTTAAGTAATAATTTATAAAATTAACATATATTAATCCATATATGTTTAGCAGTCATAATTGACCTATTGATTATTTCAATTAATTATAATTTTTATGTAAGGTCTTGGTTGTGATGAAAAAGCTAGTGTCACGAGCGGGATTCGAACCCACGACTTTCGGCGCAATACGCCTCTGCTCTAACCGCTTGAGCTAGCGTGACTTCGATCCATTCGAACAGATCCCAAAAAAAGGGAAAATTCCAAAGGTTGTAGGTTGAGATGAGGAGTTTGTTTCCGAGTGGATTGAAAGTCACAAATGCTCAAGTGGTTAGAGCAGCGCCGTATTGAGCCAAAGGTCGTGGGTTCGAATCCTGCTCGTGACATTCTTTCTCATCTCAACCAAGACCTTAGATAAAAAGAATAATTAAGTGAAATAATTAAAATATAGTTAGGTAGATATAAAATAAATAAATTTAGGTAGATTTTTTTTTTTAGGTAGATATAAATAAATAAAATAAATTAAAATATAGATAGGTAGAAACTAGTTTTATTGACGTGCCAAACAACCAATTTTGCCTAAAGACATGCTTAAAACTGGTCCATTCTATTTTTTATTATTCAGAAATCGCGAGATGCGGTCTGGTGTGATACGTTTCAGAAAAACATTTTCTTTATCGTGCCAACGTTTCGATCTTTATTGAGATCATCTTCAGGGCTCAAAGAGGTTGAGAGTCAATAACACGACACGCAAGAATGGCACAATTACACAGAAGACAAACACTTTGAGCCCTGAAGATGATCTCAATAAAGATCGAAACGTTGGCACGATAAAGAAAATGTTTTTCTGAAACCTATCACACCAGACCGCATCTCACGATTTCTGAATAATTATCGATTGACGGTCATTAATCACCACACATTTTTATTTTTTATGATAAAATTTACTTATTTATTGTGATTTTATAATTTTCCGCACGAAAAATAAACCTCGTATTTCTAAAGGGATTACTTTTGTGTCCCCTAAGGAGCGAAATTGCGTCAAGGAAAATTTCCCTTTAGAAATCCCCGGCTCGAAGGTTTTCTTCTTATATAATACAACCTGTTTTGTATTGCATTTCCTCCTCCCGAAACCATATTTTACTTAAATATTTACATAGGGTACACAATTATTGTATTTTCCCCCTGAAAGCATCGAAGAGAACGGCTGAAACAGTCAAAATGCTTTGATCACTAGCCAAGTAGAAAAATATCGAAACTCCTTGGTTGAAGGTTTGATTATTCACTTACATCCATGCGCAGATTATTGCTCTTAAATCATTTAAGGTGCATTGCCGATGTTTCGGAGGATTTTGGAATGTAAAGATTGGGTAATTGGAGGTCAGAACGTTGGGATAGACCCCAAAGTTCATTTTCAAAATGGGTGGTAAGGATAGTTTCAGAAAGGTTAGAATGTCTCTCGTGTATACTGAGAACAGGATGACTTCTAAGACCTTGGGTTACCCATGAATCTGTACGATAGCCGGCTTATAGGATGTCTTAAAAAGTATCAATGACTATTAGCAGTACTTGGGAGATTTTTGGGATTGTAAGGGCTGGATAGTTGTAGGTTAGAACGTTTTGATGACATGATGTTGATGAGGATGGCGGTATTGTTCAGTGGTTATATTTCCGAAAGGTTCCAAAAAGTCAAGAGGATAATTCTGTAAAAATATCCATCCAGCTCAGTCCAAAAAATCCATCCAATTCTGTCGTCAAACGTGCCCATAATGTGAAACAAAATCCACTGCTTCTTAGATGGTCAATGTTAGTGGACGTTTACTCGATCCAGTTCGGGTGAAATACAAGGAAAAAATTTCCAAATGAACTAATAAAACTCAATCCAAAAAATCCATCAAGTTAGTGGCCGCATTTGAACGAGAAAACAAATCAAAACTCTCTGCCTTATAGATTACCATTATTATATAATGTTTACACGACCAGTTCAGGGGAAAATCTAGGGAAAATATTTTGGAATGAGCTATTAATATTAAAGCTCCTCAGATCAGGAAAATGAAACGAATTGTGCCGTCCAACGTAGAAAACAATTAAAAATTCACTGCCTCATAGATTATCAGGATTATAGAATGGATATCGGTCCAGTTCGGGTGAAAATCGTGGAATAAATTTATCGAATGGCCTAATGAAGGTCAATCCGAAAAACATTGTTAAGATTGGCCAAAAAAATACCAAAACAGTTACACTCCATTGTACACCGATCAAAAATAAATAGGGATATTTGTAATTTATTCTTGCTCTGTTAATTTTAATTAAATTAGCCGATATATTCTTGTTAGTTGGATAAAACAAAATAGAAAATACGAACCAAAATCAAACATATGTTAATCCTCATTTTTTATAATGGATTTAATTAAAAAACAGTAAACATGAAGATTATTCATTTTGTAAACAAACACCTGTTTTCCTCTTTTATTCATTTTAATCCAGTTCTATTTTCTACAACCATGACAAGACACCATCTTGAACCAGAAGTTCTATTATTATATTATTGTGAGAATACGACAGCAAGTGGAAATCGCATAGGCAGTTGGCGTCCAGAACGTGGTCTCCCGGGCTTAGCTCCGAGAGACTGGAAGTGCCAGTGGATGCCTGTTGATCTCGACGCTAAGGGAGGACAGAAATATTGTCATTGCTGCAAGAGGGAACCCTTTCCATAGTGCCTGCCAGGTCTTAAACGAAGGACAAGATGTTTTGGCAGGGCCAATCGGATGCCACTTTGAGATAACCTGCAGCAACAGCCCGTCACCAGCAACTCAGCAGAATATGGTGCAGCGAGCGCCTAGAAGAGAACACGGATTGGAATGCTGTTTGTTTACTGAAGAGTGGCGTTTCTGTCTGCATATTGATAGCAGGAGCCGAAGAGTCTTCCAAGAACAGGAGATGCGTACAATGCCCCAGTTCGTGCTCCCTTCAGTGCAGTTTGGAGGAGGCGGTGTAATGGTCCGGGCTGGGATTTACCCTGGAGGATGAACTGGATTCCACACTGTAGAAGGCTAACTTAACGCAGTCCGTTATGTCCATGAATTTATCGAGGAATATATCTCTCACACCAGGGATCATGGATTGGCAGGGATTTTCCATTTCTGGATGACCTCATAAAGGCAGAGTTATTCATCAATATTTAGAAAACCTTGGAATTTCCCATCTGCCTGAGAAGTTTAGGTCAAACCTAGAAAACTCAATCCTGTAGGTGTTTTTAAGCCAGGAAAGCTTCGTTTTGCTAGTGAACAAAAATTACCCAAATTTTGTTAAAATATTAAATTGGTGTTCACAACCGGTAGGTATGACCTTTATTTAATGCTGGGTAGGGTGATGAACATATTAGAAAAATCACATCAAATTCGTGAATTTTCAACAATATGTAAATTTGAATAGCCATGTGTAAGAAAATTATTTACTTTTGTTTGTGTAAAATATAAGGAAGAAAGTTTATTTCTTTAAATTCTCGTAGGAAAACTCAAACGAGGTTACATCTTTTTAACAAGACACCACTTTTTTATTTTATTTTTCCTTCCCCCTTTCCTTCACAGTTTCACTTTACGACGGCATTCCCGTTGGGCAACAGGTATTTACGTTTGCCGGGAAAACGGGACGTGTCGTTCCGAGATTTTTATATAAAAAAAACGAGACGCAGTATTGATTTTTCAGCCTGCCTCGACTTTTCAACCCAACGGAACTCAAAACAAATGTAGTGTTCAAAGTGTGGAGGAAGAACGTCCAGCGAAATAGCAATGAGGACATTTTTATTTTTCAAACCTTTCTTGGTTTTCATTTGGTAGTTGGCGACCATTTTTGCCTGCCTGTACTCACTGGGTTGGCCTGTCTGTCTTATAAATCTGACTTCATGTAAATCACACATACACGCCAAAGATGAAATGACAAAAGCGTCTGACATACCAGACCTTCCCAGCTAGAGTAAGCAATAATGCACCCTGGAGATCACAATAAAAGTCACATCAGTTGTACAAAGCAATTTATTAGTTTGGTCTTTTTCTCCGAATTCAAGAAATCTAACAGATTTCTTCGTCAATTTAATTTAATTTGGAAAACCGTTTTCCTTCGTTAGTAGTTCCGCAGGATTGACGATCTATACCCGTCAATTAACTTCAAAATAACCTTTTTAACGTCGAATTAACCATTTTTAACTTACAATTAACCCGTGTTCATCTCAAATTATCCATTTTTAAATACAAATTAACACTTTTTTTACTTCAATTTGACTCATTTTTAACTTCAAATTAACCTTTTATAATTTCAAATTAACCATTTTAACTTCAAATTAACCCGTTTTAACTTCAAATTAACTTTTGTCAATTTGAAATTAACTTTTTTTACTTCAAGTAATTCTTTTTTACTTCAAATTAACCTTTTTCGATTTCGAATTAACCTTTTTTAACTTCAAATTTACTTTTTTCAACTTCAAATTAACCCTGTTTAACTTCAAATTAACCTTTTTCAACTTCAAATGACTCCTTTTTAGCATTCAATTAACCAACTCTTTTTAACTCAGAATTAACTTTGTTACGTTAACCTTTTTTTAATTTTAAATGAACCATTTTTGACTTCAAATTAACTTGTTTTTTATTTAACCATTTTTAACTTTGAATAACCCTTTTTGATTTCAAATTAACTTTTTTTAAATTAACCCTTTTCAACTTTTATTTAACCTGTTTTGACTTCATTTTGACCCTTTTTAACTTCAAATTAGCCCTTTTTAATTTCAAATGGCTCCTTTTTCAGCTTCCAGTTAACACTTTTTTACTTCAAATTAACTTTTTTAACTTTCATTTAACACTGTTTGACTTGAATTTGACCCTTTTTAACTTCAAATTAACTCTTTTTGCTTCAGTTCGTCCCTTTTTAACGTCTAATTAACCCTTTTTTATTTCAAAGTAAATATTTATTTTGATGTGCCATTGTTGGTCAAGGGAGAACATAAAAACAAAATTCCAAAAGTTTGAGAATACATCCAAGTCGATGGGGACCTGTGAAGCTGTGGATTTTATTTTTTTAATTTTTTTTGGACGGATATGGAAAGTTGGGTCGGCATTAACAATTGCCACCTTGGTTTGTCCTTGTTACAAAGACTTTCACAGATGAGATTACTTGCCTAATTAAAGAAGAAGCGAAATTTGATTTATGCACAGCCATTAGGAAATAGCCGTGTTTTTATTTAATTTACACACAAAGGAAGCTAATTGTTTAACGACTCTGTAGATTCTTGTCAACATGAGAACGCGGGTAGCACGGCAGCGGTTGACAAATTCCGTCCTTGAAATACGCACCTCATCAGTTTTTCTTATCATTTTTTTTTTCAAGTTTTCTTTAAACATTTCAATCAGTAATTAAATTTTTTTATGATATATATAATAAATGTCTTAGTTTCTCTAAGCATTGTATCACTATACCAATTAATTAATAGTCACGCTACAACTTCACAATTTTTTTCTACAGAGTTTCAGGATTTTCTCAGGAAATTTTATTGGACTATATAAGTGGAAAGGAACGCCAAGGGATGTTCGCCACTAATTTTTTTAAACAATGCGAGAAGGGTTTTATCGAGGTTGGTGTCTTGTCACCAACTACATCTCCTCCAGGATCACTTCAGGATAATTTGTCCTGAAAATCCAAGGACGCACTCTTTGGAAATTTGTGGATTTAATCTTCGAAAAATTAAAATTAACGCTTTTTAACTGCAAATTATCCTTTTTTAATTTCCAATTAACTTTTTCTTTACAGAATTAAAAAATATAAACAGATGGCATGAAATATAGGCATTTAGCGTAAAATTCCTGATTATTTGTCCTATAAAAAAGGTTAATATCAAATCGAAATAATTTTTTTATTTGAAGTCAAGGGTTAAAAAATTTACTTTCAAATCAAAATAATTTGTACATTTGAAGTTTCAAAGGGTTAATTAGATATTATATTTCTAAATACTTAATGAAGCTCAATCCAAGAAAATCCTCAAATTTTGTAGTCTGACTTGACAGAAAGAATAAAAAATCACAGTCCACTCTCTCATAGATCATCAGTATTAAACAATGATTATACGACCAATAATCGGTGAAAAACGAGGGAACATATCTCCGAATAAACCAATAAAGCTAACCTATCAAATTTAGCCGTCAAAGATGGCCAAAAATAACTAATATCCAATGCATTTTAGATCATCAGTGCTATTTATCGTTTACGCGACTCAGTTCGAGTGAAAATTGTGGGAAAATATTTCCATATGGAATAATAAGCTTAATCCAAGAAGATTTTAACAAATATGGCCGTCAAACGTGGACAAAAATTAATAATATCCAATGCTTTTTAGATCGTCAGTGCTATTTATCGTTTACCCTACATAGTTCGATTGAGAATTGAGAAATATTGCCATATGAAACATTTATTCTCAATCCATGAAAATTAAACAAATATGCTAGTCAAACGTGAAAAAAAATAATATCCAATGCTTCATAGATCGTCAGTGCTATTTATCGTTTACACGACTCAGTTCGGGTGAAAATCGTGGGAAAATATTTTATTATAGAATAATAAGCTCAATCCAAGTAAATCAATACTACTTCAAATAATAAATACAAATATAAATAATAAATAAAAATGAATTTGCTCATTAGAAAAGTATTCATATATGGCGTCAAACTTGGCCAAAAAATATCTAAAATCCACTGCTTTATAGATCGTCAGAGTTGTAGGGCGTTTACTCGAATCAGTTCCGGTGAAAATCTAGGAAAAATAATTCCATATGAAACCATTAATGCTCAATCCAAGAAAATTAGACAAATATGGCCGTCAAACGTGGAGAAAATAAATAATATCCAATTCTTTTTAGATCGTCAACGCTATTTATCGTTTACGTGACTCAGTTCGGGTGAAAATCGTGGGAAAATATTTCCATATGGAATAATAAAGCTCAATCCAAGTAAATCAATAATATTTCAAATAATAAATACAAATATAAATAATAAATAAAAATGAATTTGCACATTAGAAAATTATTCGAATATGGCCGTCAAACATGGACAAAAATGATTAATATCCAATGCTTTTTAGATCGTCAGTGCTATTTATCGTTTACCTGACTTATTTCGAGTGAGAAATGTGGGACAATGTTTCCATATGAAACATTTATGCTCAATCCATGAAAATTAAACAAATATGGCAGTTAAACGTGAAAAAAATAATATGCTATGCTTATCATCAGTGCTATTTATCACAATATCATTTTTTAGGAAATACTTCGATATGGAATAACAAAGCTCAATCAAAGTAAATCAATAGTATTTCAAATAATAAATACAAATATAAATAACAAATAAAAATGAATTTGTTCATTAGAAAATTATTTTAATATGGTCGTCAAATTGCCAAAAAGCCCAAATCCACTGAGTCCTCGATCATCAGTATTACAGAATGTTTATACTGGACCCACGTCAGGGGAAAAAAGAGGAAAAAGTATTGCCAAACGAACTAATGAAACTCAATCCAAGAAAATCTTTTACATTTGGTCATCAATCTTGGGAAAAAAATATCTAAAATCCAATATATCATACATATCGTCTGTGTTATAGAACATAAAAAACCATATAGTATCATATTGACAATGTTGTTTTTATAGAACGTTTACTCTATTCAGTTCAGGTGAAAATCGAGGAAAAATATTTCCATTGAAATATTAATAATGCTCAATCCAAGGAAATCCAGTAAATTTCGAAATCACACATGACCGAAAAAAATCAAAATCTACTGCTTCATAGATCATTAGTATTAAAGAATGATTTCTTAATCCGTTTATTTGATGTTAGAAAGGTTAATTTGAAACTAAAAGGTGTTAATTTAAGTTTAACTTAATGAATGTATCAACGGTTATTTTGATGTAAAAAAAAGGTAATTCAAAATTAAAAATGGATGATTTGATGGAAATAAGCTATAAATGTTCAGAACTCACAACCCTTCTTGGCCTATTTTGTATTTTCTTTGCGTTACAATAACATAAGATTACAATAAAAAAATAATTAATTAATCTCATAGGATGCTCTTTTTATTATTGTAATTCAATTTATAGTGGATTAACATATTATGAGGGATGTTTATGGAATAAAATTTTTCAAATGTGTGGTAACCGGAAATTTCGTATAGAATAAAATTGAGCATCAAACTTTGGTCAATAAGGAGCTTTTTAGTCCAATTTGACATGTAGGGTATCCTCCTTATTGTACTGACTGTTCATGAGACACCCTGTATATTATTTTAATTAGTGTTAAATTTAAATCAGAATAAAAGTTGTGTGTAATTTTTTTTGATATTTTTTTTGTTCTATGGGAGCCGACGATGTTTGTGATTGATCCTAATTGTAGATGTGAAGTTATGTGATGATGGGTTTGTCTCTCGTCCCGAATGACTGGCTGCAATTTAAGGCAGGGAATTGCAGTGGGTGGCAAAGTGCGCGTTACGTGCGGTAGTGAATTTAAATCGATTCGGCGCCTATAATAACAAAGTGGCAAATGAATTGTTATTGTTTTTATCGTTAAAACGGCTCAGATATGGTAATCGATGGAATAACAGCCGTTAGGGAGGTGGTGACTCGATGTTTCAACCTTGGAAGGCCTACCTCGTCTCTGACGAAATATCTCCAGAATGGGGGGTTAACCCCTTTTCCTCCGATTATTCTGCCTCGGTCGACCGCAATATTCGCTCGAAGTCTCGCACGCACGCATCTCTCTCATAACTCGTAGGCCTCGGAATTTGTTTGCGTACTAAACTAATAACGCATGAAGTGACCGTCGATGAAAAGTAAGAGGGGAAGTTAAACAGTGGAGTGTTTACATCTATTTAACATGTTTTGTTTAAAATGGATTTTATTTTTTTGCGTGTTCGAAATCTCAACCGGGCAGTTTCAATCCGTGCTGAATTATTACAGGGAGATATTGAATATACCCCAAGGGGCGACGAGGGACACGGACGTCTTCAAGAAAGAGTACGATTTCATAGTTGTTGGGGCCGGGTCGGGCGGTAGCGTCGTAGCGAATCGATTGACCGAAGTCGGCAACTGGTCCGTCTTGCTTTTGGAAGCCGGGAAGGAGGAGATTCTCATAACGGACATACCACTCCTCGTATCTTACATTTTGGGGACGGAGTTTAACTGGGGGTACACCACAGAGCCCCAACAGTTCGGCTGTCTCAGCATGAACTCGGGCCGGTGCAACTGGCCCCGTGGAAAAGCCATGGGGGGCACGAGTGTGATCAACTATATGGTTTACACGAGAGGATTCAAGGAGGATTACGACAATTGGGCCTCCTTGGGAAACACGGGCTGGGGATACAAAGACGTGTTTAAATATTTTCTTAAATCAGAAAACATTCGAGTTCCCGGCTTGGAAAAGTCCCGGTTCCATAAGAAGGGCGGTTACGCGAACGTCGAGAGGCCGTCCTGGAGAACGCCCTTGGCGAAGAGTTTCATGGAAAGCGGCGAATCCCTCGGCTACCCGACTGGAGACAACGACGGCCTCACACCTCCCGGATTCTCCTACGTACTGACGACGACGAAGCGAGGCGCCCGCGAAAGCGCGTCGAAAGCTTTCCTCCGTCCGATCAGAAACAGGCCCAACTTGCACGTGGTGAAAAAAGCCAGAGCCACGAAAATCCTAATCGACCCGACATCCAAAAAAACCTACGGGGTGGAGTTCGTCAAAAACAGAAAATATTACAAAGTAAAGGCCAGTAAAGAAGTCATAGTCTCAGCTGGATCTCTCAACACCCCGCAGCTGCTCATGCTGTCGGGAATCGGACCGAAATCCCACCTAGAAGAACTAAACATTCCGGTTTTAAAAGACTCCAAAGTGGGTCACAATTTGCAAGACCACGTATCCATGGCCGGACTGGCTTTTCTGGTAAACGACACCGTTTCTATAGTCGAGAACCGGTATATGAACCCGAGGTACGTCTTGGATTATTGGGTGAGAGGAGAAGGTCCCTACACCCTCCCAGGGGGTGCGGAAGCCGTGGCTTTCGTATCGACGAAAAACAATCCGAACAAGACCCATCCGGACATGGAATTAGTTTTCGGACCGGGGGCTTTCACCGGCGACACAGGCGGTTCCATCCGTATGAGTTACGCGATGAACGAAACCTTCTTCGACCGGGTTTATCGCCGTTACCAAGGAAAAGACGCGTTCAACGTCGTCCCCGTCCTCTTGAGGCCTTACAGCAGAGGTTATTTGAGACTCAGGTCCAAGAATCCCTTCCATTGGCCCTTGTTCTACCCCAACTATTACACGGATCCCAGAGACATCGACGCGATGGTCGACGGAATCAAAAAGGTAAGATCGTGAAATGCTTTAATGCTAGTTTTTTTTAAAATTTACTACTGTTTTGAACTAGTGCGATTTCTTTGGACTTTGTAGGATAACATAAACAACTATTTTTTACTAGTCATCGTCAATTTTAATGTATTATACATATTGTATTAAATGTTCGGAGCCAACTGGTCATCATCAGTAACACTATAAAAAAAAATTCTGAAATAATATTTTAACAACACACTGCATAAAATTACATTCCAAAACCATGACAAAATACATAAATATAACATACCTCAACTTAATTACAATCTGTTACTAAAATAAATAACTGCATTTTTTCCATAAGATAATATAGTGAGCATTGACTTATGGAAAAATGCAACCTCTTGCTAAGGGACAGTCTTAATGACACTGCTTTTGTCCGCTAGAGGACATGTCCTCTAATGAGAGGTTTTTATAATTTGATAACACATAATCTGAATATACGTACAGACACTACATGTGAAATGTATCTGTAAATTTTCAATGACTTTTACAATTTACATTTTTACTAAGCTTGGATTTATGGGCTAATTTTATTGCACTGGGTCTCGCGATATTTTCTTAAAAATCAACCATTTCTTTTCTATTATTTTCAAGTCAACTTTTGGCGGGAGAGAGTGATAGACTTTAACGTTTGATGAGTGGGGATGAAAGAGGGGGGAGGGAGAGAGAGAGAGAGAGAGAGAGAGAGAGAGAGAGAGAGAGACTAAAACAAATACAGTCAGGCAGAGACAGAAAGTGAGTGTTTGAAGGAGAGAGACAAAGTAAGATGGGAAGCTAAAAAATTAGGGTGACTAGGAGAAACAGAAATAGGTAGGGAGAGAAAGGAGATCAAAACATGAAAGACAGACATGAAGGGAGTGAGAGTGACTGTCTGTGGGAGAGAGAGAGAGAAAAGGGAGACAAACAGAAAAAGTGAGACAAGACAACACAGACACAAAACGTGAGAGAGAGAATGAGAGAAATGGAGAAAGATAGCGAGAGAGAGGGGGAAGAGAAAGAGACGCAGAGAAAGAAAGAGGCAAGCTAAAAGGAAGAAAGTTAGACAGTTTTTGATTACGGCGAAAGGAACATAGATATGTAGATATATAGATGATAGATAGAGAGAGAGAGTGTGTGAGAGTAAGAAGAAAAGAAAGAGAGAGAGAGGATGAGAGAGTGGGAGAAAAAGAATGAGTGAGAGAGCCTAAAAGGAAGAGAGGCATACCAAAGAAAAAAATTTATCACGAAATCACCTAGCAATCTGTATGTGTTAGTGAAATGCTTTGTATGTACAGATACAACACGTGGGTGTGGATGTGTATATAAATTTTCAATGTCTTTACGACCTTAAAATTTTAATTTAAAAAATATAATTGTCTGAAAGAAAAGAAAATTTGACGAAGGGAGTTAAGAAATTCAAGTAACTCCAATTGAATCAGTAATATTAGGGGGTATTCACGATGTTTCTAAGATGTTAATTCGTGTTAACTCGAACAGAAAAATGTCCAGTAAGATCGTGAACGCCGTTTCATCCCACTTTGTGGGGAGAAAAATGTACATTTTCCCCCTATAATCGAGGGTCTGAAAGCCGGGGGTCGTGTAAATCGTAGGAGCCGGTGCGCGTTCCATTAACTCGGTGAAGAAACCCCGGCGAGATGGAATCTCGCTTTTTCCGACCCGACGGTCATTCGCCGTTTCACGAAAACCTTGACCGACAGAATGAAGGACTTGAGAGAGGAGAACACAGCACACCTGGAAACGTGTTTGACGCCCTCTCGGGATATCGTTTCTTCCCGGACATATTTCATTCAATTCATTAAAAAAAAAAAAATAATCCGTCTTCCCACAAAATGTTTGTTCGAATTGTAAGACGCATAAGCATAGAATCGGTAAAATCAATAAAAAAAGTATACTTTCCCAGAGTTATAATTTCGTAAAAAGGTAAAGTGCGGAAAACTAGGAATTAAATGGCCATTTTAATTAATCTATTGAAACATCTTTCTAATTAATTCCCACCCCACGTCGTCGTTTCAGGATGGCCATCGGGTTGGTAATTGTTTTCCATGTAGGTTTTTCACTCGGAAAACTTCCACCTCGCATTACTGTTTTATAAATCCAATATTCAATTAGCATTTACTAAATAATAAATCGCTGATTCTGTACCAGCTTTTTTCGTCTCGCTTTTGTTTTAATAATAAACACTAAATATGCATAACTTATTACTTGCGAGCGTAAAATGTTACCACTAATGAACTGACTTTTCAAAAAAAAATCTCTTTTCTAAACATTTATTTATTTTTTCGAGAGCGAGAGACGTGCCGATGAAGAGAGAGGGGGAAGAAAAAGAGACAAACAGAGAAAGAAATAGTGTGTGTGTGTGTGTGTGTGTGTGTGTGTGTGTGTGTGTGAGTGAGAGAGAGAGAGAGAGAGAGAGAGAGAGAGAGAGAGAGAGAGAGAGAGAGACAGACGGACAGACAAAACAAAGTGAGAGGGAATGTAAAATTAAAAGAGAAAGAGAAAGAAATAGTGAGAGAGATAGAGAAGACATTCAGACAGAGAGAAGGAAGTGAGTTTTTGGTTAGGGATAAAGAGAGAGAGAGAGAGTTAGAGAGAGAGAGAGAGAGAGAGAGAGACATACATACAGACAGACAGACAGACAGAAAGCGGGAAAGAATTGAAACATGAAAGATAAAGACAGAGAGACAGAAAGAAATTGTGAGAAAGGGAACGAAAGAGAGACGGACAGAAGAAAGCGAGAGAAAATGTGAAATTAAAACAGAAAGGCGGAGAAAGAAATAGTGAGATAAATGGAGAAGACAATCAGACAGAGAGACGGAAATGAGTTTTTGATTAAGGACAAAGAGGCAGACACGGAAAATGGGAGAGAGAAAAGAAGAAGATAGAGAGAAAGAATAAGAAGAAGAGAGGGAGAGAGAGAAGGAGAAAGAAGCACAGAAAGTAATGGGGAAAAGCTGGTAGAGAGAGAGAGAGAGAGAGAGAGAGAGTGAGAGAGAGGGGGAGACAGACAGACAGACAGACAGACAGACAAAGGGAGCTAGGAGAAGGCAACCAGGCAGAGAGACAGAAGTGAGTTTTTGGTTGGGGATAAAGAGAGAAGAGAGAGAACAAGAGAGCCAGAGAAAGAAATAGTGAGAGACAGACAGAGAAGAAATAGTGAGGGAGGGAGAGAGAGAGATAGAGAAGACAATCAGGCAGAGAGACGGAAGAGAGTGTTTGGTGAGGGAGAAAGAGACGCACACACAGAAAGTGAGAGAGAGAGAAGAGGAGGAAGAAGAAGAAGAAGAGTGAGAGAGAGGGGGAGGGAGAAAGAGACCGACAGACAGAGAAAGAAATAGTGAGGGAGGGCCAGACGGACAGAAAGCGAGAGAGAATTGGAAAAGAAAGATAAAGACAGAGAGACGAGAAAGAAATAGTTATTAAGTAAGAGAGAGGGAGTGAGGTTGTGATTAGGGAGAAAGAGATTCAGTCACAGAAAGTGAGAGGGAAATGAGAAAGAGAGAGAGATATGAAAAAGAACGAAGCAGGAAAATGTAAGAGAGAGAGAGAGAGAGTGAGAGAGAGAGAGAGAGAGAAGAGTGAGAGAGAGAAAGAAAGCGAAAGACCGAGAGAGAAAGAGACAGAGAAAGAAAAGTAGTCAGGCAAACAGACAGAGAGTGAGTTTTTCATTATGGAGAAAGACGCAGAGGATGAAAAAGACAGGGTGAGGGGCCGGTTAAAAGAGTGACTGTCAGGCAGAGATATAGAGAATCATTTTCTTACCGATGACGACCATTCCAATTCTTGTATATTTGCCCTTGCGTTCCTGTTTTTATATACCTTGTTTATATCCGCCAATAACAACATTATTAAGCCGGACACTCAAAATTCCATTAACCCAGATTGCAAGAATTTCGAAAGGGCCATTTCTTGGTTGCCTTACCTTTCATTCGCTTTTAATAAAGTACATGGAATTTATTTTCACCGGGTTATTTTCTATAGTTTTACGATTTTTGACATGGGTGAGGGGGGAGGGGGTTATAATAGAAAATCGAAATGTTACGTCAGTTTTCGTTCCTATTTAGTAATTGCCATTATTGTTGTGAACGTTTTTGTTAATTTTGATATTTACTTTGTACTTCGAAACTGGAATATTTTATTTACTTACTATTGTTTACTTTGTATTGCTTTTTTTTTGACCTACTAGTTTTTTAATTGATAATTTTTTATTTATTTATTTGTTACTTATTTTTTTCTTTTCTTCATATATTTTTTAGACGGTTTTAATCCATGCTTGTATATACTTATAAATTTATTTCTTTGTTGCAAATAAAAGTATCTACCTATTTATCTTTGGAATTAATCTAGGCCTGAAATCGTGTAGGTTTTCCGACCTGTCAACCTAGAAATTGTGACTTGCATGTTTTTTTTAATTTGTTCTCGCAAGACGTCCTGGTTAGATTTATGCCAATTTCCACCGTGCTTTGTTCGTCCTTTCATTGAATCGAGTAAAAGATTTGTTTTTTTTTTAAGGAAAATTGAATTTGCTGGGTTTCTTCACCAAGGTGACTTTTCGTATGACTTCACAAAAGAGAATCTGATTGAAATTTTCTTAGCAGTTTAATATAAATAGAGATTTAAGGTGGAAAATTTTCGGTCCTCCTTTCGCCAAGCCAAAATAAAATTATTCCATTTCTCCTGATCCTGATTAATTCTGGAAGGTGAAAGAAAACGGAGATACGTGACGAGTTCCAGCCATAATGCAGTCGCATTTCTTCAAAGGGCAGAATCGTTGTGGATTTTTTTTTTTTAATTCGAACCGTTTTTCGAATCAAGAAAGTGGGTCGTTGTTAGTGATAACTGGAATGAAAATCATCTGAAATAAAGCCCACGGTTTGCGACTAGCGTTGAGCAATGTTCTCTTGGCATTTTAAACTTATGTGCTTTAAAGTATAAAACTTGACAACAACTGGCATCAGATCCGTTTAAATTAAAATTTATTCTTGAACTATTTTACGTAACCGAGTGTTTCTTTTTATATTTTTTTAAAAATCTAGAATAATAAAATAATACATGGGATCGCGTTAAATAAAATTGGATTCATAAAAAATAACAAATGCCATAACACACTTTCAGTAAAGTAGGCCAACAAGAATTTTTATTGGAAAAAAGAATTCGAATTGGTTTTAAACGCCCTTTAAAACTATAAAAACAACAAACTTTTATTTGACTAAAAATATATCTTTGTTGGATTAGCAGGGGCATTTTCGTCCCTCAAATGTACAGTGTTGCTCTTAAAAAATTCATAATTCTGAATTTTAGCCAAACCCAACATAATTACAATTATTTTCAAGCTGGATTCTTCTTCTTTAAGCCTATACCAACAAGGTTTAGATTTTATGCCTTTATAAGCTATAAAAATAAGGATGAAAGACTATAACTCCTCAAGGGTTTCATTTTTATTATTATTTTTTATCACCGGTTTTAAATTATTAAAGGATGGTACATTTGTGGCTTTACATGTGGTTTGTAAGCTTCTAAATCCTTGTACAATTTCCTTTAGGTAGATTGACTCATTTCAAAGTAATCACCGTATTTGTGATTTTCCTAAACAATAGGATGCAATTTGGAAAGCAAAAAATTTGAGAGAAAAATAATATTTTTTGATTTTTCGAAAAAATTGTATTCTAAAGTTTTTCAGGGTTAAAAAAACAAATATCTGATTTGTTTCTTGACAAAAAAATTCTACCTACTTCGCTACGTCCCACAGTCACAAATTATATATTTCACGATACCCATGGTTAGCTGACAAATATAATTTTTGAGTTAATTTATATAATATTTGTTTAGTGAAGGGTAAAAAATAATATGGATGATCGTTTTAAATGGGATTAGATATATAAAATGACACAAAAACCATAGAACGCACACAGCAAAGTAGGCCAAAAAGCAATTGTACTAAAAAAAAAACAATTCGGATTCGTTTTAAGTACCGTTTCAAACTCTTAAAAACTATTTTTTATTACAATAAAAAATATGAATTTTTAGGCTGAATTTAGCTGGGGCCAACTTTCGTTTCTCAAATGTCCAGTGTTCCACTTAAAAAATGTCATAACTGCTCTGGATTTCATCCAAACTCAAAGTTATTACAATCATTGCAGTTCGTGGTCCGATTGACCAATTAACTTTTTTTAATTAATTAAACTTTATGAAAGGTATTAGTTGAGATGAAATAGTCAGTGTCAGGAGCGGGATTCGAACCACGAGCTTCCAACCAATAGGATGCAATTTGGAAGGCAAAAAATTTGAGAGAAAAATAATATTTTTTGATTTTTCAAAAAAATTGTATTCAGAAGTTTTTCAGGGTAAAAAAAACGAATATCCGCTTTGTTTCTTGAAAAAAAAACCTGCTTCGCTACGTCCCACAGTCACAAATTATATATTTCACATACCCATGGTTAGCTGACAAATATAATTTTTGAGTGAATTTATATATTATTTGTTTAGTGAAGGGTAAGAAAATAATATGGAAGATCGTTTTAAATGGGATTATATATATAAAATGTCACAAAAACCATAGAACGCACACAGCAAAGTAGGCCAAAAAACAATTGTACTAAGAAAAAAAAAACAATTCGGATTCGTTTTAAGTACCGTTTCAAACTCTTAAAAACTATTTTTTATTACAATAAAAAATATGAATTTTTAGGCTGAATTTAGCTGGGGCCAACTTTCGTTTCTCAAATGTTCAGTGTTCCACTTAAAAAATGTCAACTGCTCTGGATTTCAACCAAACTCAAATTTATTACAATCATTACAGTTCGTGGTCCGATTGACCAATTAATTCTTTTCAATTAATTAAACTTTATGAAAGGTATTGGTTGAGATAAAATAGTCAGTGTCAGGAGCGGGATTCGAACCCACAAGCTTCGACTAAATACGCCGCTGCTCTACCACTTGAGCTATCGTGACTTCGATCCGCTCGGACACTAACTTCCCATCTCAAAAATTCGAGAGGTGTGGTTGAGATGGAAAGTTAGCGTCCGAGCGGATCGAAGTCACGACAGCAGCGACGTATTTAGCCGAAGCTCGTGGGTTCGAATCCTGCTCGTGACACTGATTTTTTTATCTCAACCAATACCTTTCATGAAGGTTATTACAACCGTTGGCAAAATGGATTATTCTTCTTATAGACTAAATAAATGAGGTTTACATTTTCTTTTATTATAAGCAAGAAAAATAGGGAACTGAACAATATTTTCTTTTCTATCTGTTTCGAAATATTTTAACGGATTTGTTTTTCCAGATTTGTGCCATTATGTTTTCTCTATAAGATTAATCTTTGTAAAATTTACTTTAGATAGGTGGATTCATTTCAAAGTTATCACCTTTTTTGTAATTTTCGTCAAAAACATCCGGACACATCTCAAGGCGATAAATTTGAGAGTAAAATAATATTTTTGTCATTTTCCGAAGAATTTATATTCAGGGATTTACATATTTCTAAACTCTCTCAACTTTGGTGTTAAATTGGTTCATGCTTTTTACTAAGAGGGATTCGAACCCACGACCTTCGGCTCAATACGCCGCTGCTCTTTAGCTATCGTGACTTAGATCCACTCGGACATCAACTCCACCATCTCAACCTACCCCATTTCATCCTTATCTTGCATACAAAGAATAATTAATTGAAAGAAATATATATTTACGAGGGTTCGCAACAGCATAGGTCACCCTGAGGGTGCCGGTGTTTTTAAAAAAGCCCATTTGTAAGTTGTCAACGTCTAAACCGTTGCGGCCACCGACGCCCCCTTGAAAGAAATAATTACAACCGCTGTTAAGCAAAATTCTTCTTCTTTAAGCCTATACCAACAAGGTTTGGATTTTGTCATTATAAGTAAGAAAAATAAGGGAGAAATTGACCGAAACTCCTCAAACTTTTTTTTTAAATCTCGGTTTTAAATGATTAAAAGAGGCCAGATTTGTGTCATTAGGTGTTGTTCATAAGCTTCGAAACCGTTGTAAAATTTTCTTTAGGTTGACTCATTTCAAATCACCGTTTTTGTGATTTTTGCACACAAAAAAATCAGAACCGGAATATTTTCCAGAAAATTTGAGTTCAGGTGTTTTTCATGGTAGAAAAAAAGATTATCAACTTTGATTCGTCTAAAAAATTGTTTTAACTCATCTTGCTATTCTGAATAGTGGGTATAGTAACTATTGATAAAATTGAACTATTGTCTCGAGCTATACCCCAACATCACCTCTCACCTGCCGAATTTCATTTTTTCAGACACCTTGACAACGTTCTACAACATAAAAAATTTATTGATCAAAAGTCGTTAGAAAATGCGTTTACAGAATTTGTTAATAAAAGCTCAAAAATCTCTATTCAGAGGGTACAGACCAGTTGCCGTCACGTTGGGATAACGTTTCTTATCAGTGATGGTGGGTATTTTAATTAATAAAAAATGCTTAAAATAATTTATTTAATTGTTTTTTTGTTTTTTTTATTGTATAACCGTAAACCTCCATTATTTTCCGGACAACCGGAAACCATATAGAAATGGAGATAAAAAATAATATATTTAAGGAGTTTTAGTCGATTTCATCTTTATTTTTCCCACTCATAATGGCATGAAATTCAAACCTTGTTGGTATAGGTTCAACGAAGAGAAATTCACCTTGCCAAGGATTGTAACAACGTTGATTTTGGATAAAATCCAGAGATGTCATGAATTTTTTAAATGAAACGCCGGACATAGGAGGTACAAAAATCGCCTCCAGCTAAATCCAGTGTTAAACATTATATTTGTTTAATTTTCCCAAAAAATTATTCAGGGTTTTTTTGACGATTACGTGCAGCTTATAAACTTCTTAAGTCCTGTAAACTTTGCTGTTGATTGGTGCAGGCGTTTCAAAATGATGTAGGGTTTTGTGATTTTCGAAAGAAAAAACAGGCATATGGAAGGCGAAGATTTAAGATTTTTGATTTTCACATATATTTGTATTCACGGGGTTTTCAGGGTGAAAAAACGAATATAGAGTTTGTTTCTTGGTAAAAAAAAATAAGAAAAATATTTTAACAAACTTTCCCAAGGCGGTCAGTCGGAAATTATGCATTTCAATATCAACCGTGCCCATGGCTAGGCTGTGTCATTGTCCAATGTTCCTCTTAGAAAATTCATAACTAATCTGCATTTCATCCAAACCTAACATAATTACAAGTAGCGTATACTCCAATACAATTTAATACCAGCCTTGAAGTTATTTGGTCCTCCGGGTCGGATCTGCAGTTCCAACCCTTAATATTTGATTTTCAGACTTTCACAATAATAAATAAATATAAATATAATAAATCGTAATGCCACAAATCCAGCGTCCTTTAATAATTTACAACCAGTGATAAAAATGAAACGTTTGAGAAATTGTTTTGTTGTTGATTTTATCGTTATTTTTCACACTTTTAATGACATGATAACTAAACATGGTTGATATACGTTCAAAAAAGAATAATTGATCTCGCCAAGGGTTGTAATCTTTTTTTAAAATTGTAGTTTTTTTTTAAATTGGAACACTAGATATTTGAGGAAGCCCCTGCCAATTTGGCCTAAAAAATTATATTTTTTTATTGTAATAAAAATTCGTTTTTAAGAGTTTGAAAGGGTGCTTAACATCCATTTTTTGTTTTTCAATAAAATTGTTTTTTAGACTACTTTGCAGAAAGCGTGTTATGACTTTTGTGAATTTTTATGTTCTAAATCTCATTTAATATTATCATTCATATTATTTTCTTAGCTTAAATAAAAAACCAACTGGACTGATATATTGTTTAATAATCATGAAATTCACGAGTAACAATAGTATATCCAAGGAAAGTTTCTCGTCTCCTAAAGTTCATTGGGAAGAAAACTCCGACAAGTGGCTAATATTTTTCGACCTAGTATCAACAGAAAAAGAATCATTAGTCGAATGAATGAATTTATTTACAATGAAAACTCCCCTTGTTTATATCAGAGGGTTAAGCCTAAGATGACTTATTAAAAAAAAATTGGTTAACTGATCATAGATCTTCTTAATAAAAAAGTCACTCGATAAAATTGAGATAAAACGGTAAATCTTCATAAATCGATACAATTTATTTTAAAAAAATGTAAATTAAACTTGGTGTACGAGATGAAATGGAAAGTAAAAAGTATTTTTAATCCTGTCCAAATCGGCGATGATAAATCTCAACTATATTTAGCATCTTGTCCTCACCGAAATGATGAAAAGTATTGCTTTCATTGACTATTTTACATTTTTCCTCTCCTCTCGCTTTGAGAAACCTTTTGAATGAAAAATTTAACTTTCTAAAAAGGCTCAAGGATTCAGTGTGATCAGAAAAGAGGCTTTAAACATATCTTGTAGGTTTACGAAATTCTCATGGTTGTTTGACCGCGATTGCTTTCACGTTTCGTCCGGCCATTGTCGAACTTGAAACCGCGATTGTTATTTAATTGGCTTTTAAAGGTAAAAACCGACAAAAGTTATCTACCATCTCTCTTTTCTTAATGGTCGTTAAAGCCAAGGATTAAACATAGTTAATTCCAGCCTGCGACTATCACGAGATCCTTTCTTTTATGGAAAAAAGGAATATATGTAAAAACCTGCAAACTTTGTTTAAAATTGATTCAATGTTTTTTTACTGTGTATATAATAGAGGAACTATTGTTTGCACAGTGGCCGGTAAAAACCAGGAAAATCTTTCATATGACACATTTGACGCTTTCTAAGCTGAACGACAGCAATTGCCTATGAAAATCGATTTGCATTTTAAAGTTAGAGCACGGCACGTGTACGAAAATCCCTTAAAGAAACAAAAAAACGTGTTCTGCACGTTTTGAAATTTCGTGTTGATAAAGGGGTCGATAGCTCGTGGTGTACATTTGGAAAAATAACCGCTGGGATATAAATTTGTGCGATCAGGCTTTGCTATTCGGCAAGCATCCGAAGGCAAAGCATTCCCTGGATGAAGATATTAAGTTGATGACTTTCAACTCCTAGGGGTCTTATTGCCCCAGTAAAGCCCAGGCCGAATTGGCTCATAAGCAACAATTTTCAAATGAAAAACGGGGTCGAGTAATTAACCGTATACCTATATATTTAAGTGTAACACATAATAATAATTATTGAGGGAGAAGTGTGGCGGCTAGAATGTATCACGAGATCTAGATCGCATGTCGATCTAGAAGTCTCTGGTGAAAAAAAAAGAAAAAACTGGGAAGGTAATGTGACCAATAAAAAAAGACATTTCATGCATTAATTAGCCTTAAGGCACCTGTTTGTGAAAGTAGTAAGTTCCTATAAAAAGGACAAACAGGCGAAAAAATAGCACAGACAAACAGGCTCACCTGCATGATCAGACACAACAAAACAAAACCTCAATGAACAATTACGAGCAAAATTTTAGCACCAGAAAATATCATTGCTAAAAGAGCCAAAAATTTGTTGCTTTTTAATTTACTTTTAATTAATAATTTTGTACTTCAAATTTTAAAAAAATGTTGCTTATAAGAGCTTTATTTCATTTTCTGAACGATCTAGAATGTCAGACGGCTTGATGATCTGGGTAGCACTGGCGAAAAAACAACTGAGAAAGTTATATTTTGTTAGATAGTGACCTGTGAATTAAATGACAATAGATGTAGTAATTAATTGTATTATTTACCCTTGCACCTATATATTAAAGTGTAGCAGACAAACGTATTGAGAAAGGTAGCGTAGCGGCTAGCATTTGTCGTGAGATCTAGTCATCATGTTAATCCAGAAGGCACCGGCGAAAAACAACTTGGAAGGTTACATTGTACTATTGTACTGATCATAGTTCTCATAACTGTAAAGTCTTCGTTAAATAATGACCTACTTATATAAACATCATTCGAAGGATTTACGTGAAAAAAGGCGTTTCGAGGATTAATTAGTTCTGAAACTAATTCAAATTGTCATTAATTTATCTATTTTAATTTACTTTTAAGTAACAATTTTGGGCTTGAAATTTAAAAAAATATATATATCATTTTCTAAATAAAATAGACGGCCTCGTGATTTCTGAGATCTAGAAGGCATCACGTTTTGGCACAGCCTTTTGCATCTTCTCCAGACAATGTTGGATTCCGTGTAAGCTATTGATCTAGGGCGTCTTCATGTTTTTGGCCCCTATGCCACGATTTAAAAACTGGCCAGGCCATTTTGTAAAAGTTACCATTATGATCACGTAAACTCACTCATGATAATAACTAGATACTAAAAATATTAATACATTCTCACTGCGAGAATTAATTTTTTTATGCGCATGTGTGTAAATCTTATTCGTTTCATTTTCAGTTAATAGAAGAGCCCTTGGAGAGGTTAGACTGCTCGAGACGCAACAATCTCGTCCCTAACGTCCCAGAACCCTTTCACCCTGCCTCTTTCTCGGAAATCCCACCCCTGTAGAATTTCCGCTCGGTCTTATATCACGCCCATTCGAAGAAAAGAAGAAAAAAGGTTAGGGAAAAAATAAGTGGGAAGGGTGCTTAATCCTGTTATGAATAAGCAGCAACATGCTTATTTTTTCACAAACCCCTTCTCATGTTAAACAACAGGACAAGTTTAAAAAAAAGTTAATTACAGCCCTCACCCACACACTTAAGACAATTTGAGTTATTCGACAACGGAAAATTAAACAGAATCTTCAAGTGAACTTGCGGAATGGTTAATGCGGTCAGACTCTCGGCTCGTAGAAGTCGTGGGTTCGTATCCTATTATCACTCGTGAAATTTCTTTACCTTTGCAAGCATTCAAAGAATGTTTAACGACCGAATTTCACGGATTTTCAACCCACGGAATTATTTTTCTCTCAATTTTCACCCAATATTAGTCGAGTAAACGTTGTAGTATACTGACAATCTATGAGACCGTTGATTTTGATTTTTTCAGTCAAATGTGATTGCCTAATTTGATGATTTTCTTGGATGAGCTTCACTAGTTCATTTGGAATGTTTTCCACCCGAGCTGGGGCAAATAGTTTTATAATATTAGTGATCTACGAGGCAGTGGATTTTTTGTGGACAAGTAAGACGCCCAAATTTGAAAGGTTTTCATGGATTAAGCTTCATTAATTCATTCGGCAATACTTCTTCCAAGAGCTTCACCCAAAATGGGTCTAGTAAACATTTTATAATACTTACGATCTATCTGGCTGTGGATTTTTTTAAACAAGTTTGACGGCCAAATCTGTTGGATTTTCTTAGATTGAACTTCATCAGTTCATTTGGAAATATTTTGTCATCGATTTTCCCCTGAACTGGGTCGAACAATCCTTTATAAAACTGATGATCTACGAGGTTGTGGATGTTAATTTTTTTCGGTAATCTTGACTACTAGTTTCATTGATTCCCTTCGATCTGGCTCGATGGAATATTCTTTTATTTTGAATTGGATCGAATAACCGTTGGTTAATAATGACGATCTGTGAGGCAGTGGTTTTCGATTTTTTCTTTTCGACAAGTGAGATTACCGAGTCAAGTGAGATTTTCTTCGATTGAACTTCGTCAGTTCATTTTGAAATATTTTGTCCTCGATTTTCCCCTGAACAGGGTCGAACAATCCTTTATAATACTGATGATCTATGAGGCTGTGGTTCTTGATTTTTTTCAAGTGTCATTACCAAATTTGATGGATTTTCTTGGATTGAACTTCATTAGTTCACTTGGAAATTTTTTTCCCAAAAAAATGGCGAAATCTTGAGTATAAACTGGATGAACAGGAATTATCAGTTTGATATCAAAACGACCCGAAAGCCCCGTCAACCGGCTCCTATAAGATTTAATCCTGTTATATAAATATATAAGTATCTTTATTTTTCGTATTAAACGACTGGATATGAGCAAAATTCATTCGTCCCCTTCCCAATGTTAATATTTGTAATGAATTATTGATTTTGAGGGGTGATACTGTAATATCAAAGTAGACAAGTAAATATCGAGAAGGCAAGCATTTTTTAATATGACACGGAGCTAGGGGAAAAGAAAAGGACACGATTAATAATACAAAGGTTACTACAAAAATCTGCAAAATCTCGGGATAGATTGAGTTATACACAAACTTAGGTCAGCCTCAAGTTTTACCGGTTTCTATCCTTGCGACAAAAGCCCCACCATTGGTAAATTCAATACGTCCGTGGATCGAACTTTGTAAAGGTTTAGACATCATGGATTACATTGTTTCTCCGTTTTCTGTCCGTTGTTTCTGAAGTATGTAAATACAATAATAGCATGAAGTTTTTCCCTTTTCTACGAGTTCCAATATAGGAAATAATTCATTATTTTTAAACTGCTTCACTTGTTTGTTACACAGTACATTCAGATGTTTATGTAAAGGTAAAAAGTCATAAAACGGAACTGCATTCGAAGAAGGTGTGAAATTGGTACGGGTCGAAAGAGCCCAGTAGGTTTGATAATAATGGTCTAATTACTAAACGACTATATTTCTTTTGCACTTTTTAGATTCGATGGGATGTAATCATCAGGAGCGAATCCGAAGATGGTAATGACGTGTACTGGTGGTATTGCTAGGGGATCATTTCATCAGTTTCTTCAGACCTCAAATTCCAACTTATTTTGGACACAATAGGAAAGGTTAAAGGTACCAATTGAGGTCCATGTGTATCCACTGCCTAGCTTATCACAATAGTTGTTTATAGTACATTAGCGAAACCAATGGACTTACGAAAGGCTTTCGGGACTGTTTGCCATCGGCATATTCAGTAGACTGGTAGAATATAACTTCCCTCCGTATATTATATAGTTTACGTCTATCTCTTATTCTGCAGCTGATATCTATGGATATAAAGCAAGGACAAGAATTAATTAGGTTAAGAAAGATTAGGGACCGTTTATGTTAGGTAAGAAATGATTAGGTTAGAGATGGTTTAGGTTAGAAATTATTAGGTTAAGTAGGATTAGGGACGGTTTATGGTAGATCAGAAAAGGGTTAGGGATGGTTTAGGCTAGGAATTGAGGTTGAGTAGGACTAGGGATGGGAAAGGTTAGAAATGGTTTAGTTTAGGTATTGTTACGAACGGTGTCAGTTAGGTTAGATTAGGTTAGGAATAGTTAGGTTAATTAGGGTTAGGGACGTATTTGGAACATGATAAGTTAAGTAGGTTTAGGAATGGTTTAGATTAAGTTAGGGGTCGTTTCAGTTAGGTAGGTACGGTTAGGGACGGTTTATGTTTGGTCAGCATTAGTTCGGTTAGGGACGGTTTGGTTAGGTATGGTAGGTTTGTTCCAAAGTTTGGTCTTCATTTGTGAAAATCTAACCTAAAATAGTAGACTAGTTTGATTATCTAGCTGAGAGCAAACCTCTCTCACACGACATGTTTCCAAAATGAATTTTTATCTAATTCATTTTATAAATAACTCAAAGGAGTTACTCGAGCGGGCATAAATAGTGCAAACCCTATAAAGTAAAACAAAGCAAAAGTTAATTTTGGACTTGTAAACAATGGTGTTTATTTTTATGTATATAACAATTTTTCATGGCCGATTTTCAAATGTTTTTACCATTAAAATTAAAGAGAGAGAGAGAGAGAGAGAGAGAGAGAGAGAGAGAGAGAGAGAGAGAGAGAGAGAGAGAGAGAGAGAGAGAGAGTGTGAGAGAGAGAGAGAGAGAGAGAGAGAGAGACAGACAGACAGACAGACAGAAAGACAGAGAGAGTTTAACTTTTTTATTTGTCTGATCAATTATTTATTTATTTTTGTACACAAACATTTGATTGAATTGTTTGTAGTTTTATCACTTGGTTGTCATTATTCAAAATATTTTTTAAAAACNGAGTGAGAGAGAGAGAGAGAGAGAGTGTGTGTGTGTGTGTGTGTGTGTGTGTGCAAATAATCAAAAAAGAAAAGTTTTTATTGAGAGGTAGGAAGGTTTTCCTCTGTAAACGTTAGGAATTTACTTTACAGCTTATGTTAGTGGCCTAATGTATGAGAACGTAGCAAACTATGTAAAAATATGTATTGTCCAATAAAGAGTCAATCATCCTTTATTAAAGAGCCCCGGCACCGTTTCCATCACGAATTTTCCTCTTTTGTGCCACATCAATTCAATGATACGCCATGTCTATGTACGAAATTTCTCTTCAACGACAATGAAAATATAAAGTGTTATAAAAAAAATAACGTTTTGTAAATACAGGTTTTCCTGTCACCTCGCTTATTTGGCAGCCTTCATTTTCAGCGTTTCTCAGAAAAGTTTTTACTCCACATAATTTCTACTTTCCATTTCCACGTTTCAAATTAACAAATTATTTATCTATGTTTAACTTTTGCTCTTATAGCAAAAATTTTAAGTTTCCAATTGGAAAAAAAAGAAAAAAAAAGGTTTAGTTATGAAAGTTACGTTTAATTTTGTAAAAGATCATTAAAAGCGCAGGAACTTTTAGGATTTATCTTGTTTTTTTGCTTTTATTGGGAGAGATAATGTAGTGCCTAGAATGTGCCGCGAGATCTAGACGGCTTGTCGATTTAGAAAGCACCGGTAGAAAAACAACTAGAAAATTTATATTTTGTTAGTTAATAACCAGTGAACTAAATGACAATCGTTGTAGTAATTAATGTATTAAAATTAGCCTTATACCCACATATTATTAACCAATTAAAGTGTGCGGAGGTGTGGTGGGAGAATGGAATTTGTCGTGAGTTCTAGACAGCATGACAATCTAGAAGGCACCGGTGAAAAAACAACTCGGAATGTCATAATTTTTATTTGTGAGCAGTGTACTAAATTTGAATTAAATTATAATGATTGTATTGATGTGCGGTTAGGTTCCTCAATCCTGCAAAATTAACTTAGTTTGAGTACCGGGCGCACCAGGTGGCGTATAAACTGGCCATGCAAAGTTGAGCCTTAAATTAAACTATAATCCTTTTTGTCTTATATGCCTTTGTTGAAAAGATAAAAGTACTGATTGGAGTTTGTTTCGCCGTTTTCACTGACTGCCGGAACTCAGGTGTCGACTCCCGCACAACCAAAAGTCCCTTTTATTTTGATTTTGAGACCTTTTTTGAATATGTCATCCTATTGTGATGCCGAATAGCTTCTAAACCTAAAAAGAACACGGAGAATGTTGTATATTTTATTGTGAAACCTGAGAGAGGTAAAACGAGTTAAAACGAAAGGACTGATACTATAAAGTTCAAGTAGCGCAACCAGGAGGTTTATCTGTTTTGAAAAAGTGATGGAAGGATCGTGTGAATGCCGGGTGGATTCTGATTCCGAAATGAGAATTTGTCGAGAGAAAAACAGAGGCATAAATGCGTTTTCTTAGCACGTAACCTCGGCTGGAGAAGTTTTCGGCCGTCAAATTTGGCAATAATCCCCCGTTCGTCGTTTGAGGGGGGTGAAAAAAGGGGGGAATGGCTCGGCTGCCGGGCGAAAAGGAAAATTGGACGAGCCCCATGGAGAAAAAGGGGAGCGGGGCGGGGGAGAAAAAGTCCTAAAAAAAGTTTGACCGCCATAATCAAGTTGGGATATTGATTTTTTAAAAGACGATGATAGAGGGAGGGCAAAAAGTAACTTTTGTGCCCATCGTTCGTGCCCCTCGCCCGTTTTCGTTTTTAAAAAACAGATTGCTAACATTCACAACCCACTTCCTAAGCGGTTCTCGCTACTCTGGAGAGAAACTGAGCTAGAAACGAGATCTAATCAAATTTTTTACCACGCTTTTCCCTAAATTGAACTATGCCAGACGGACCGGACTTCATGAATAAGTTTTAATTTATACATTAAAGTAACAGAGAGAAAAAATTACGCCTGCGCCATTATTGATTTAGCATCATTCGGTGCCTTGTAACCCATCACAGTTTTACATGGAAGTCATATCGTTCTCTCCATTATTTGAAACATCTTGCCACCCTTGACAAGGTGTTGCGCGTTCATGTTATTATTTTAGTTGGCAGGTGTGGCTGTTTAATAAATTAAGCCTATGCAGATGGAATAGCAAATAATCGTACCCTGTGGACATACGAAATGAGGCTATCATGTCTGCACGACGCAGAGTTGTTGGCAGCGAGTTCTCCAGGAGGTTGATCCATTGATTCCTTTGTTCCAGATGATTATGCCTTTTCCGATAGATTTCTTTGCTCCGCGACTGCGTGGGGGTTGTAGTTGAGGCTTCAGCGCTACCTGCAGAGCCAGTTCATCTGCCTGCTCCTGGCGACAATGGCTTAACATCCCCTGAAATACAGTTCAATGAGCCTGTTTATCCTCTTTCTCACCATCGTCACTTCCTGGTGGACTGTACGATCTCTACTTGCCACTGCCTGTGGGTAAACCAGAAGTCCAATTTGCAACGGAGGAACTTTTCTTGAAACCTCTTCTGCAGCCAAAGAGATCGCGTTCACTTCGACGTCAAAATTTGTGGAATTGGTACCCACTGCAGAGGAGAACTCAAAGTTACTGCAGTAAACGCCAACTCCTGCATCTTTGTTGGCTGATTGTACTGAGCCATCTCAGTACAAATGAATCCAATCGTTGGCAGGGAAGCGCGTGTGGATGGTTTCTAATACCGCCGCGCGCTGCGCCCACTCGGGTGTATCCGATTTGCCTACTGGCTGAAGAGGTTTAGCTCTACTTCTACTACATATCTGCACAAGTTGCCTATCAACTTGTATGCCATGCCGCACTGCTACTTCCTTTATTACACTTATTAAAGGCCTCCGCGTTTTCAGTCGTAGAGCTGAGGTTTCTTGCCTTTCTAAATGGTGCCTTTCTGGTCTAAATTTAGGAGTTTGACTCTTCCAGCAGAGTGATAGTCATCTCTCTCCCAATCTGAAGGGATTTAAACCAATTGATGTGATTTATTGCGAAACTTAACCGAGCTGTACTGTGGCAGACCTACTCGCACATAAACCAGCATTGAAAATCTTCGCCTTACAATTCGTAAATTGACGTTAACATTTCTAACTTGTTGAAGTCGTTGCTTGATTTCAAAAGCAGTATAATGTCGATCACGGAGTACATTCGAAACCAAAAAACGATCATCTCTCTGAGATGTGACTCGATGGCGACCTGATCCACACCTTCTTGAGTAACCTCCAGGATCTTGGTAGCGATGGAAGACCCTTCGGACAGTTGTTCCGGGAATGTTAAGCACCATGGTCACATACGCTTGACTTCTTCCAACTTCCAACAATGCTATGATTTGAGCAGAATCTGTATCATTTAAAATCATCACTCATTGAAACTTAAAAATGGTACAACTTAAAAAAGTCAAACCACCGGAACGTTAGAAAAAATCTTTACAGAAAAACCAACAAAAAAGAGATTGACTTCAAAGAATTGTGTATTTACAAAATCCTATTGTAAACACAAGAAGAAAATTTTATCTGTGTTTTATTTGCCTCTAGTCCATTAAAACGGTCCAAAAGTTGTAAGATAATCACTGAATGATTGTCTAAGAGATAATTAAAAATATTAAAGATAGTGGCTTTTATTTGCCTCACAGTGTACATGCAAGAAAAACTGCAGATTTACAGGTAAACCCTTCTGACAGTACAGCGAGGGGCGAGAGCAAACACCCAAACATTACATTTAGAAAAAAATCTAGCAAATACATTTATAATAAATAAATACATAATCCACATATTTACACAGGAAAACCTGTATAAAATATATTTGAAAATAGGATCTGAGATAATTGTTTTTTAAGTTAAAAATTAATTTTCTTTTAGATTTGCGTAGAAAAACTGATTAAGCAACTTTATTCGTGACCAGGTAATCGGGGTTCTCATTCCACTAATCAGCAATGGAATCGCTGCTCTTTGATACCTTAAGTCTTCTCTCAGCCTGGTATCGCACAGTTCCAGAGGTACCACAAGGAAGTATCTTAGGACCTATCCTCTATAGAGTGTACACCGACATACCTAACCGTTTTGAAACCTTACCACCGATTGGTACTGTGCCATTCTCTGCTTCCATAAAGATCCCGTCGACCTTCCAACCTCCAACTATAACGTCCTTACAATTCAAAATCCTTCCAAGTATTGCCGATACTTGATACTATTATCAACCAGGAGCTATACTCTTCGCAGTATCCACCGCCAAACTATGTATCGGTACCTCCATCCTTTGATCTAGCTTTGATCTTTTCGATGAGGCTCAGTGTAAACCAGCTTTTTACGGTTGATAATACCAAAAAACAGCTTCGATCCCCTTTTAAAGCTTCTATTAGAAAATTTGCGCATTATACTTCTAAAAGATTTTTCCATTTTCCGACTCACATTTCGTCAAAGAGATTAAAAGATCCCGATTAAAAAAAGCCTACAAAAGCTAAGCGGGTAAAGACAAATCCCACTCGTCTTCCATTGTTGTTTGTCCCTAACAACGGGAAATTGCACAAATGGGAACTCCATTGAAAGTTTTTCCTCCAGACAAAAGTGAGAATATTAAAACTAAGCGTCGTGTCTATTGATTTTTAGAGCTTTGATTTTTAAGCTCATTAGGTAAGATCGACCTTGTAAAGTGCTGTTTCGCAGCTTTAAAATTTACCCAAGACTAGCATTTCTCGAAAAATCCATATTTTGCCTTAATTTTACTTTTTAAATAAGCCCATTTGTTCATAGGGAGGATCGGTAAAGATATCTAAATAAAAATGGACTTTTTGTTGACTTTTGTATTAATTAATATAGACCTATTATCCTACCTAATAAATCTCCGTTTTAAGTTACAACTTTTTGACAAAGACTATAATTTGGAAGTTAATTTCAAAACTGTAAAGAAGAATTAAAACTCCTAGAGACTTGATGATGAACGGCCTTTATCGTGATTTAAAATGTTTGTTTATTTGATAGAAATCAGTGGTGTTTAACGTTTTTCTTCATAAATATTCAAAAGGGTAGAGAAAAATTAATTATTATATTTTCACACAGACACTGTGTTAGCCTTTTTTGAACGTATGTTGTTTTTTGATTTGTTTGGCGCCAATTTAAATCTTGGAATCGTCCATCTCCAACATAGCTCTTCACCACCTGCCGTTTCTTTTACAATTGCTAACTTTTTAAGGAGACAAATAATTCATTATGCTATAAATATTCCATACAAATCATCAGAACACAAATTTCTTTTAATGCTGGCCGAATTCAAAGTGTTTTCTTGGCCTGTCGAAATGTTCTCATTTTTCTGTCTTTTCGGCATTTAAACAACAAATGATGCGTTATGTTCGAAATATTCTATAGAAATCATCAGAAACACAAATTTCTTTTAATGTAGGACGAATTCAACGTGCTTTCTTGGTCTGTCAGAATTTTTTATATTTTTCTTTCTTTTCGGCATTTAAAAAACTAATTCGATAAAAAGAAAACGTTCTTAAATAAATTTTACAAATAGTGGGCTAAAAGGGTTAATTAGCGGGACAAAAGTAAGTTTCATATACACAGACAGTATCGTTCCTGCATGGTTTCTGACCATGTGTTGGCAACATTGATTTGTTTGGCGCCAGTGTAAAATATCCAACTTCGCCCTTCACTGCCTGAAGTTTGTTTCATAATTACTGATTTTTTATTGAGGTAAATGATTCTTTATTTTTTCAATAATCTATTCTCTAATCTACTGAACATATTTAATATGGACTGAATTCAAGTAATTATTTTTCTTAGCCTGGCAAAATTTTCTCATCTTTGTCTTTTTTCAGGCGTTTAAAAAAGCTTGTTCGAGGAAAGAAAAAGTTCTTTAAATCTATTTATGATGTGGGCTAGAGAGGGTTAATTAGCGGGACAAAATTAATAAAAGCATGTAATACACAAAGACAGTTTCATTCCTTTGTGACATTCGTTCCTTGACCCTTTGTTGGCAACACTGATTTGTTTGGCGCCATTCTCAAACCTCCAACTTTGCTCTTCACTACCTGCAGTTTCTTTCATAGTTGCTAATCTTTTTAATTGAGGTAAATGATTCTTTATGTTTTAAATATTCTATGCAAATCTCCAGAACACATTTTTTAATTTGGACTGAATTCAAGGTGTTTTCTTAGTCTGGCAAAATTTTCTCATTTTTTTCGGCATTTAAAAAAAACTGATTGGAGAAAAGAAAATGTTCTTTAAAATCTATTTATGATGTGGGCTAGAAAGGATTAATGGGAAGGAGAACAATAATAAAAACATGTAATACATACAGACAGTATTGCTACTGCAGTGTTTTTGACCGCGTGTTGGCAACGCTGAATTGTTTGGCGCTAATCTAAAATATCCATTGTAACTCCAATCTCCAACTTGTCTCTTCACTACGTGTCGTTTCTTTTATAATTGCTTTAAATTTAAAGCATAACTTAAAAAACTAGCAAGGTAAAGAAAAATTTTCTTAAACCAATTTTCCATATGGTAAGCTAGAAACGGTCAATTATCGGGAGAAAACAGTGTTGGTCCTTCCCATCTGTTGGCAGCACTTTGTTTGGCGCCAATTTAAAAGCTCCAACTTAGAATCTTCACCTGGAGTTTTCTTTTATAATTGCTGAATTTTTATACAGGTTATAATGATTCGTTATATTCGAAATATTCCAGTCAGAAAATGGGCCGATAAGAGAAAAAATATTCTTAAATCAATTTTTCATCTAGTGGGCTAGAAGCTGAAGTATGGCGGTAGGCGAAAAACGACTAACAGACGAAACAAAGATAATCGCATCAGGATAATCGGAAACGACAGAACATTTATAAACATGTAAAAAACGTTGTCGATTTGTTTATATTTTGTATGCTGCTTTTGTCTAGATGTTTATTTACATTTCGGATTGAACTTGGAAGTAAATAAATATTTACTGTGCATTGTGTTGAGCGGAGTGGCACTGTCAACCTTCTTAAGTTAAGATACTCAATTTCAATACAGGATTGAAATAAAGGTTTTGGGAACGTTGGTTTTTGTACATATATTTATTAGGAATTAATTAATTTTGAAAACATTCTTTGCAAATGATATTTTGAAAAAGAGGGAAGACAATTTTTATTGTTCATAAGGGAAGTTGTTTTTACCTCTCAGAGAAGAATCGGTTTTGGAAAAATAGAGGTGGCATGAATACAAGCAGATCCTATTGAGGTCATGGACTCACGGGGCACTAGTGGAATGTGTTTTCTCAAAATGTCCAGTACCAAAATACGACTGCGTAGGAATAATTTTCATTCCGGTTTCTGTTGTGTAAAATCTTGTAATATTATTTCGCTGTTTCGACCGTCGACGTGTTGTGTGTCGAAATGAAATATCACGACCGAGGGGAAAGCGCGAGATGAGACGGGCCCGCGAGGCCGTCGTTCGAACTGAGAAAAAATCCCGCTTTTTATTATCTCACTTCTTCTCTCGATCAGGTTCAAGGGCGGACGCGGCCGGTGGTGGCTGAGTTTCGTGTTTTTATCTCCCCTAGACAAGAAACAAAACATCGGTAGTGATAGCCAAAGCATATGTCAGAAAACTGGAAATAAAAGTTTCAAGGGTTTCAGCTGATAACTGAGTGAATTATTGATGCTCACGAATTAAGGAATGTTATTCATAGGTTATGAAATGTTTTGTTAAATTTTAAACAAGTAGCTATGTTTTACACCGGTCCCATCTAGACTGACACGCCTAACGAGTTCAGGAAGGCTATTCATAATTTATAGAATTATGTTTTGTATTTTTTGTACGTGTATCATTAAGATTAATTATTTCATTTTTCTTGACTTTAGTATTTAGTGATCACTTAATTAAATTTTAACAATTATTGTATTAATTAACAATGCACAACTAACAAAATATAAGCTTCCTATTTTTTTTCCCCACCGGTGCCATCTAGATGTCAACATACATTCTAACCACTATACCACCTCTCTCAACATAGTTGACCGTTGCAGTTTCAATTGTACAGGTACAAGGGTAATTGGTACATTTAATTAGTGCAAGTATTATAGGTTAATTCCCTAGTCACTAGTTAAAAATATAATCTACCCAGTGTTTTTTTCACCAGTGCCGTTCAGTTCGACGTGCCTTCTGGATCTCACGACACCTTGTGCTCTCCACAAGACCTCTTGAGTTTTTCTTTTCCCTTTTTGACTTTATCAATTACAATCTATCAGGCATAAAGGCTTACCGGAATATGGACAAATTTTGCCAAAATTGGACTTATTCAGTTTTGCCACGAGGGAACAGCATTATGTTTGGCTTCTGTTATTAGTTTTAAATATAAGTTTGTGTCAGAAGTAAAATTACAAATTGCTTGCATTAAAATTTTATGTAACTGAGCGCTGCAGGGGCAGCATGGGGAGCATCGACATATTGCTGAAACGGATTCGCATGTATATAATAAGCATAATATAAATACTCAAAAATATAATGATGGCAGGACTTTGGCATATGCCTCCAGAGTCTGCAGTGTCAACCGTGGGTATTTACATGTCGCTAATGTTTTACAAATATTGGCCTATTTTTAAATTTTGTCAAGGACGTATTATTTTTAGTATGTCTCACTACAGTATTGACATAATTTTGAATAGTATAGACGCGGTGTTCAAAAAAAAAATTACCTTTTAGTAGAGGAAGAATATATGTATTAAGATCAGTGCACCTTAGATATTATTTAACTCTAAATTGCCAATTAAATTATCTAAATGGTTTGTTGGATTAATTATGTATATAGTACGCTCTAGGATTTTTCACAAGTTGATTGCTATGCTCCAGTCCGCTAAGTGCCTTTGCCCCCTTTCGAATAGTATTTTGTTTTTTAAAATGTCACGTTCGAAAAAAGGCCGATGGGGAGTTCTGAAAAAAATATTTTCGAAAATGCTTAATTTAGCTCCTCCGATTGGCTCGGCTCCAACCACGGCGGAATTTCCGGCGGCGAGACGAATATTTTTGAATACTATTTTTTTATCTTTATACGCGTTTTCCCCCTTCTATCCGTTTCGACGTGGTCTGCTTTTAGGACGTGCAAACCTTTAGGAACTTTTTAGGACAAGTGGCCTATTTTTCGCTTGACTTGTTCTCCCTGTAATTTTTTTTTTTGGAATTTTGTCGTGTGTGAAAGGGAGGTCGCGAATTGTTGAACTTAAATGGTTCCATTGTTCGACGTTGATATGTGTGTGTTCTAAACGGGGGTCCTCCATTTCTTAACTTTCCGTATGCGACACGATTCTCAAAAAAATTTCATTATATCGTGATATTTCCTCATAGGATCTGCCGGGAATGAGGAAGAAACAGCCACCATATTATCCCCTAATGCCAACTGCTCAGTTGAGACATAATATAGGGCCCTAAGAAAACCCGGCTTAAAGAATTTCATCAATGACAGTCAATGACCTACTTCTTAAGAGAAGAGGATCGAATCAGTTGAGCTGAAACAAGGAACTGGGAAAAGTACATGCCAAAATGGTAAAGTGCTTCCTTATATTCTTCCCATCTTCATGAAGGTTGCAAAATTTTACCTCGTCTGAAGATACCAGAAAAGTTCAACCAGAAAATACATTTGCGCTAATAAACTAATAATGACATAAAATTGAGGTGGCTACAACGAATCGTGAAATCTAGGCGGCATGTCTATCTAGATGACACCGGTAAAAAACAACTTACAAGGTTATATTTCGTTACTTGTTTATTGTTAATTATAACAATTGTTAAAATGATTATTTATTATGTTGTTGTTTGTTGTTATATATTAAAAAAATGATCACTACCATGCCGATCTAGAACGCACTGGTGAACAAAACAAGTGGGAAGTTATACATTTTAACTAATTACATTAAAAGGTTAATAAAGGAAATTAACCTATAATACTTGCGATAATTAAGTGTATTAATTAACCTTGTACCTACACAACTGAAACTGCAACAGTCAACTGTATTGAGAGAGTTGGTATAGTGGCTAGAACGTGCCTCGAGTTCTAAAATGCATATCGATCTAAAAGGCACTGATGAAAAAAATTTAATTAGATGTAGTTTAACCAGGGAATTAAACTATAATAAATGTATTGAAGTACGGTTAGTTGGAGTACAATGGGCGAGATGCCCGTTAAACTGGCCTAGGAAATTTCAGTGAAACGATCGACCATGAACCCTTTTCCAGCCAAATTACCAAAAACGTACATCCATCAGACAGTCCTCGGTTCAATGGATTTTATTCCAAGAGAGATGCGAGCGAAAACGTTCATAGTAGGACTATCGCAGAAACTAACGTCTAACGTCAGAGCTACTAATCCAGGACTAGAATGATAACACTGCTGACTGGACATTGCAGACTCCGGAGATTATATTGCAAAACAGGTGGTGCATATATTCCATTCTCTGGCACAAGCATTATTACCATTTTAGCTTGAAAGACCGAGCTGTTTGATTGTGGCCTAAAGAGTTTGATTACTTTAAACTTTGGGTTTCTACAGAAGATACCTGTGCCAGTTTCATCGGGCTGATGATATTTTCCTGATTTATTCCTCCACTTCGTCTATTAAACCTTTGTAGGATTTTAAGCGGTTTCTAATGACAAGTCCCATCCAGAACACCGTTTCTTTATATATATCTCGCATCTCGCTTGTGTCTCGACACCTACCACGGCTCTCTTTTTGTACACATGCATCGGCATAGGAGACGATGCCTCAAATTCCGTTCAATCCTTTCAATCCACTGCTATATCAACGTGCATGCCATGAAATTCCAAATTATAGAAAACTCAACGGCTAAGCGATTTTTCCAAAAGAAAAAAAACCTTAGAGGATTTATTTGATTGCGGTATAGAGATGTTTTACAGTGTAAATTTAATAAATAATCATATCGATAGTGTTATATTCCGGGGGTCTCTAAAGCTAGACTAAGCGGAACATGATGATCACAATGCGTTATACAATATACACTGACTGGCAAAAAATTCCACCCACTTGTAATATAACTTGATTTGTATGTATGTTTTATTAATGAAAGTTCACGTTTTTTAACGTTTAACAATTTTATCTTTGTCTAAAGAAGTGAAAAATGTAAATTGCTAAGGAAAATTAAAAAAAGACGGACAGATAAAATTTGTTTTAATTAGATTTTTAATTAACATTTTAATATCGCGTATTTCCTCCTTTTGCCTTAATTACATCTCGAAGACGCCTCGGCATACTTTCTACAGTCTGGAAATGTCTCTTTGCTGGAGGTTAGCCCATTCTTCGCGAAGAGTCCTTTCAAAGTCGCGGAGTGTAAGTGATGGACGTGCTCTTATTCGTCTTTTGAGGTTATCCCATAAATGTTCGATGATGGGGTTCAAGTCTGTAGAACGGGCTGGCCAGGCTAAGACCCTGATGTTATGCTATTGAAGGTACGTCTGCATTATGCGAGCGACATGTGGACGGGCATTATCGTGCATTAAAATAGGCTGATTTCATCATGGACAGGCAACGCATGATGTTTATGATGATGCGATTTCATCCACATAGCGAGTGGCCGTCACAGACCCTCTGCGAACAACAACCAACACTAGTGCGACTCTCCATTGAAATTCCCTCCCACACCATCACTGAGCTACGGTGAAAAGGTTGGCTCTGGGAAAAATTACAGGCTTCGTACCTTTCAATTCGCCTTCTCCACACTTTTTCACGCCCATCTGGAGATCTAGAGCAAATCTACTCTCAATTTTAAAACGTACAGCAGTCCAATCGTCTAAAGACCAATGACTGTGTTCTCGAGCAAATGGGAGCCATGTAACTCTGTGTGTTATAAAAAAAATCAATTGGGTGGAATTTTTTGCCTTTGAATGCATTCCTGATTATTAAAAAAACGACAGATTTCTTCGTTGATGCTGGGGGAAATGAACATGTAGTTTGGTCGTTTTGGCACTGACACCCCACTAAAGATACGAGCAAAGGGAACGATGTTGGCACGGGAAAACCGCAGATAGCTCACAAATGAACGGAAAAGTTGGAAATTTTACTAGGTTATTTGGATGTGAGCAAGACTGATTCCGGGATGTGAGGTTGTTGCATGGTTCGGTGTCTATTTAGTTTAGTTTTAATAAATAGAAATTATAAAAACCGATTTAGATGTAAAATGATATAGGTATAAGGTAGTGTTGCCATTGGTGAGGATTGTGCCCAAGTTTTGGGTGTAAATTATTCCCATTCATCAAGAACAGACATTTCCAGCTCTCCTTGGGTGTTAGGGCCTTGGTTTCGCCGTCGTATTCGTCCCTTAAGTTGGTCCCAAATGTGTTCGATTGGGTTCAGATCTGGACTTCGAGCTGGCCACATCAAGCAGTCAATTCCAATACATGCTCTATGGTGCCTAGCATTATCCTGCATAAGCAAGAATTACTCATTGATGTGGGGGGGAGGAGGGCAATGGCACTACATTTGATTGTGTCTTGCAGGTACTTCTGTGAAATAGAGATCTTCCTTGCACAACAACTAATTCAGTACGAGCGTCCAAATACATGCCACCCTAGATCATCAATGACCCACCTGCAGAGATATACAGCATGGACCGTCTTCACATGAAATTACGCCCATTTGAAAATTTGAGGACAACTCTCACCTCAACTGTAAAGAGAACTCGTCCCCATTCTTCCAATGTCCAATTCATGGTCCCGTGCGAATTAGACCCTGGTTATTTTCTGAGCTGTGGTAAGAAGAGCAGGTGCTGGGCCCTGAGGTTATTTTTATATTATTATTTATGAGTAAGGTTATTCTTACAGTCCTGGAGGAAATTGAAACATTTCGGACTTGTCTTATGAGATTTCTTATCTCATTTCCCGAAATGCTGCGGTTTTGTACAGCCTGATGACATATTGGTTCCCTTATATACTAGTTAACTAAAAGGACATGAGAAGATGCCTTTCGGCCTTATCGGACGTTTTGATTCTCAAGATGAGGGATGACGCACCTCCACTCGCGACAGGGTGTGTGTTACGCCGCAAGTTTTGGTGTAGAAGACGTCTCGGTCCCTCGCCGGAAAGGGATACCCTAATAGGTCGAAATGCACCAACCTGTCTCCTACCGCGCTCCCTTGATAGAGAAGGCAACTCTATCTCATAGAGTATTGGGGCTCCTTCAGCGTAAGAACTACCGGATTCGCTCCGGCCGCGGTTTTGTTTATAGTGAAATGTATAACTACCCTCTAGAGGAACTCAGGAACCCTCCTCGGAAGGAAACCGATAACGGTACCCCTAGCAACAGGTTCACACTAAGTTCTCGCCAGGAGCCTCACCACTAAGCCACTACGAGTCCATTCCCATGTAGCTGCAACATTTTGCTACCCCGTAGTTCAGATGGTTATGCACCATACCCCGTCTATGCAGACAGGATCTGGTACCCTAACCCACGTGTGCCTCCGATCGAGCTACCCGCCGTCCGCTGCCGACTCGAAAGCCAACACGAATCCAGCTTGTGCTTTAGAAAGGTTGCCGCGCACTCAAGGCTACACCATAATTTTGCGCCTGGAAACCTCCCCCCCCCCCTTCAATCCAATGGTTGGTAGAGGTCTCAAGAAAATATGCCGTAGGACCTGGATTTAGAAAGATTCCCCACCCCCCGGCTACGATGAACCATCTATTGTCACCGTGATCCCATAGCCTGATGACAGATGAATCTATCGTTTCTCTCGTCTGCAGATTTATAGGTCTACCCTGTCCTCGCCTTCTAGCGTGGAGCCCTGTTTCGCTGAAGCGCCGAAGAACCGTTCCAATTATCGAGTGATTTATCGACTCCTGGCGACTTCTCGCTGGCTGTACCCCTTCTCTAATAATGTTATGGCCCTGACGCTGTCATACTCACCCAAATGCCAGACTGAACCCATTGAAAAAAGGTATAAGAATAAGAATAATATCAAATTAAATCAACGAAGGAAAAAAGATTAACTGAAAGCTATAGCGTGGCAGAATGGAAGGGCGTAATGCTATATTTTGTGCAAATCGGATTAATCAATACAAAAGTAAATAAAGTATTATTTACTGTTAATTTTGTCTACGATCGCACCTAATTACTTAACTAATGTAGAAAGATAATGAATTTAATTTTAAACTAAATAAATTGAGCGGTGCGTTAAAATGTGCCCATCAGTGTAGTTTTCCCTTTTAGCTGGTCTGATCGATTCTTAGTAAGTAGGTTGATTTTTGCTACATACATCATTTCACCCCAGGGTGAATTAGATTTTCGTCGGAAACCAATTTTATGCTTGAAAATCGAGTTAGCGCAATTGATTCGTGTGGAATTTCGCCACTTATGTAGAGGTAGAACTTAAAGAGTTAAGGAGAAGGACCAGGATATACGAGTATGTTAGTTTCCAGCCCTTTTGGGTAAATTCATTTATGACTGGTAAAAACAAACGGATATCAATTGAGTGCGTGGAAGCATTTAAAAAATCGGTGGTTACGGAAGCCGACAAATTCGCTTTTTTAACTGTGTGCTTTGGTGAGTTTAAACGACAGTCAAAGCGATTACACCGTGGCAAAAAGGCAAAGGGAAAGCTGTTATTTTTATTTTTGTTTTAACGAATCGTTTAAAGTCATTCCATCCGACGTTACATTTAATTTCAATTTCGTGCACATTTCAGAGAGATTGATCCATCCCGCGGACTGAGAGGGGAGGACGAAAAGAGAAGGAAAAGTGCCGAAAAAATGTCTCATTTTCCGAATTTAAGGTCATCCCCCACTATTTATAGAAATTCCACCTGGCTTTTTATATCTGAAGTGGTTCTCGTGATTAAAAAAAATTCGGTCTTGAGTAAAGGGTTAAAACGCTTTGGACCGGGCGATGCGATAATAAAGGCTAGGGTAAAGCCTTATGCTAATGTATTGTGATGAGGAATAGCAAAACGTTTCCGCGTCTGCGCTATTTCCCCTCGGGGCTTCAAATCGGCCCTGACCTTAGCTACCTCGGGGATAAAGCCGTTTGCAGACAGACGTTTCCTCCACTGACTCACTAACTCCGACGATGTTTTGGGGGCGACGCCCGGCCAAGCACGCCAGAGGAAAACCTGCCGAAAAACAGGATGAAAATCGATTTTTAATCTTATGTACCCGGGGAAAAAATTCAATCCTTGATGTTTAAAAAGATTCTACAGATATTCATTTCATTTTTGTATTGTCAATAAAAGGAAACCGGCCTTTTTCCCTCTTTACTCTCATAAAGGCGGAGATAACGTTCCTCATGTCTCAACCTTTACAATCCACAATTTTCTAAGAAAATGGATAGATAGAATATAAATCAGTCGATCTGTTTTTTCGAAGAATTAAAATAATAAATTCGCTCGGTCACTCAGTCAAAATTACATTTGGCAGCTAGCCATGGAGATTGAAATACATAATTTCCCACTGAGCGATTTCACTAATCTGGTGGACCAAAGCTCAACAGAAAGTAGCTTCTTCTTCTTCTTATAAAATTAATGAGCCAATATGTCAATATTCTTAAGAAATTACGGAGCCAATGAGTCAGCTTTCTTATGAAATAAATGAGCCAATGAGTCAGTTTTCTTAACCTTATCGCACACAGTACTATAATCTATATTGGTCGACCAAAGCTCAACAGAAAGTAGCTATCCAAACTCTAGGCAGCATACAAAGATTTAGCAAACCATGTATCACAGGGGCAATGAGAACAACCCCTACAATGCCCTAGAAACTCTGCTAAACCTACCTATACGAGCCAGTACTCATCTTCCTCTCATAATTACAGCCTAAACTGGCTGTTTATTTTAATTTTATTTATTTGTTTATATATTTTGTTAAAGTAAAGTAAAGCTACATTATAAAAATAACTACATTATAAAAAAAATTGTAAGTGACCTATAATTTTGTCAAAATGGGTGCAATTCGTACATAGACCTAATAGTTTTCTTATGAAATTGATAAGTCAATGTTCTTATGAACGAATCGAAGGGTCAGTTCTTATAAAATCAATGAGCCAATATGTCAATATTCTTAAGAAATTACGGAGCCAATGAGTCAGCTTTCTTATGAAATAAATGAGCCAATGAGTCAGTTTTCTTAACTTTATCGCACAGAATATGCCCAAGAAACTCTGCTAAATCTACCTCCACTGGAAATATTCATACAAGGAGAGGCAAGGAAAAGCTCGCTTAGGCTCCAAAAACAATCAAATTGGATAGGAACTAAACAATCGGGCATACAACCATAATCAACAAAATCAGATACCCATTATTAGAAATGGGGTTTAACTGTATGAGCCCGGAAACATTTTTTACAACATCCTATCAAGTCTCAACGGACTATAAAGGAGAAGAAGAACTCAGGAGAGAATCAGATGCAATGATATGGTATACAGATGGCTCCAAAAAAACGAAGGAACCGGACGGGCGTTTTCTGTACAAGCTCAAGATATGAACAATTAAACTCATTAGGGAAGTACACTTCGGTCTTTCATGCGGAAATACATGCCATCAATGCTTGTGCCCTAGAAAAACTTAAAAGAGGTTATACTGGCAAAAATCACATCAAAATTAGTCTGTGAATGCATCCAAAATCTCCAAAACCTGGGGAAACACAACAACCTGATGATATCTTGGATGCCAGGACACAAAGGAATTTTGAGTAAAAAGCAGACACACTGACCAGAGGAGGATCTGCAAGACCATACATAGACCCCGAATTTATACTTGAAATAAGAAAAACAAATACAGAATCTTCCATCAAATAATGGATCCAAATAAAACAAAAGGGGAAGTGGATAAAGTCTAGCGGTGCTAGATACAGTAAGATGATTATGTAATGGGGAGGAAGAAACAGCCACCCATATCATCTTAGAATGCGAAGCAACGGCTCAGTGGAGACATAACCTAGCATACAGAAAAAACTTAGGGAATGAAATTGTAGCAGTAACAGTCAATGACCTAATACTTCTGAGAGTGCCTGGGATGCACAAACCCCGCTTCGTAGTATCCTCATCACCATCACCATTAATGAGCGACTTAAAAAAAAATTATCATGAAATAAAATTTTTGTTCGTTTCTTAAAACCTGAAAAACCCGCGAAAACAAATTTTCGCATTCCAAATGCCTACGGTTGTTTTTCTTAAATCGCAAAAACGTTACATTTTTTGCCTGCACCAACCAACAGCAAAATTTGCGAGAGTTTAGAAGTCTCAAATTACACGTATTAGCACAAATCAACCCCTGATGTGCCTTGAGAAAGGATGAATGATAAAACTTAAATATTGGGGGGATTGCACAGCTCGCTGGTTCAGATCCGGCCCGGAGGACCAAATAACATCAAGGCTGGTATTAAATGGTATTGGAGTATATGCTAGTTGTCATTACGTTGGGTTTGGATGAAATCCAGCGAAGTAATGGATTTTCTAAGTGGAACATTGGACCATAAATATGTATATACATTTTTTTACCAAGAAACAATCTCGATGTCCGTTTTTTCACCCTGAAAACCCCTTTAATACATTTTTTTGTGAAAATCAAAAATCTTAAATTTTTTGCATTCAATTTGCCTGTTTTTTGTGTTTTTTTCGAAAAACCCAAAATCCTAAATAATTTAGAAACGCCTGCACCAATCAACGGCAAAGTTTAGAGGACTTAACTGCGCGTATTCGTCCAAAAAAAACCTGAATAAGTTGTTTGTAACATAATGTTTTATTTATATTTTTTGGCCAGAAACCAAGGTGATAAACTTTTTTTCCACTCTGAGTATATAATTGAAATATATAATTTGAATTAGCAAAGAAGGTTGAAATGTTTTTTTAATCAAAAAACAAACTCAATGTCCGTTTTTTTCCAACTTGAACCCTGGATTTTTGAGAAAATCAAAAAATATATTTATATCTCATTTTTCGCCTTCGAAAAGACGTTTGTTTTTCTTAAATCACAAAAACGTGTATAAACTTAGTAAAGCGTGCGCCAATCAACACCAAAGTTGAGAGCGTTTACTCTAGGTATGTAAACCCCTGAATACAAACTCTTTGGAAAATAACAAAAATATTATTTTCCTCTCAAATTTATCGCCTTCAAAAGTCTCCGGATTTTTTTACGAAAATTACAAAAACGGTGATAACTTTGAAATGAGTCCACCTATCTAAATTTAGGTTCTAATTCAAAATAAAATTTTACAAAGATTAATCTTATAGAGAAAACGTAATGGCACATATCTGGAAAAACAAATCCGTTAAAAAATTTCGAAACTGAGACAGAAAAGAAAATATTGTTCAGTTCATCCTTATTTTTCTTGCTTATAATAAAAGAAAATGTAAACCTCATTTATTTAGGCTATAAGAAGAATAATCCATTTTGCCAACGGTTGTAATAACCTTTATGAAAGGTATTGGTTGAGATAAAAAAGTCAGTGTCAGGAGCGGGATTCGAACCCACGAGCTTCGACTAAATACGCCGCTGCTCTACCACTTGAGCTATCGTGACTTCGATCCTCTCGGACACTAACTTCCCATCTCAAAAATTCGAGAGGTGAGGTTGAGATGGAAAGTTAGCGTCCGAGCGGATCGAAGTCACGATAGCAGCGGCGTATTTAGCCGAAGCTCGCAGGTTCGAATCCCGCTCCTGACACTGACTATTTTATCTCAACTAATACCTTCCATAAAGTTTAATTAATTGAAAAAAGTTAATTGGTCAATCGGACCACGAACTGTAATGGTTGTAATAACGTTGAGTTTGGATGAAATCCAGAGCAGTTACGACATTTTTTAAGTTTTAAGTGGAAGACTGGACATTTGAGAAACGAAAGTTGGCTCTAGCTAAATTCACCCTAAAAATTTATATATTTTTGTTGTAATAAAAAATAGTTCTTAAGTGTTTGAAACGGTGCTTAAAACGAATCCGAATTGTTGTTTTTTTCTTCTTAGTAAAATTGTTTTTTGGCCTACTTTCCTGTGCGCGTTCTACGGTTTTTGTGACATTTTATATATCTAATCCCATTTAAAACGATCTTCCATATTATTTTTTTACCCTTCACTAAACAAATAATATATAAATTCACTCAAAAATTATATTTGTCAGCTAACCATGGGTATCGTGAAATACATAATTTGTGACTGTGGGACGTAGCGAAGTAGGTAGAATTTTTTTGTCAAGAAACAAATCAGATATTCGTTTTTTTTAACCCTGAAAAACTTCAGAATACAATTTTTTGGAAAAATCAAAAAATATTATTTTTCTCTCAAATTTTTTGCCTTCCAAATTGCATCCTATTGTTTAGGAAAATCACAAATACGGTGATTACTTTGAAATGAGTCAATCTACCTAAAGGAAATTGTACAAGGATTTAGAAGCTTATGAACAATACGTAATACCACAAATCTAGCCTCCTAAAATCATTTAAAACCGAGATTTTAAAAAAAGTTTGAGGAGTTCCAGTTGGATCGAAGTCATGATAGCTCAAGTGGTCAGATCAGCGGCGTATTGCCGAAGGTCGTGGGTTCGAATCCCGCTCGTGCCTCTGGCCTTTTTCATTTCAACCAAGACCTTACATACGAAGAATAATAATTAATTGAAAGAAGTAATTTGGTCAATCAGACCACTAAACATAATGGATTGTAATTATGTTAAATTTAGATATGATCCAGGGTTGTTATGAATTTTTGTAAATCAAACAAGGACAATGACATAACTATTTATGGGCATCTATGTTATTGAAATACTAGCTTGAATATCAATGAAGCCTTTAGTTCCAACTGGTTATTAGTTCATTTGGAAAACTTTTCACTTACATTTTAAGCTTCTTCTGCCTTATCCTAATTTTATAATTCTATATACATCCTCGGAATTGAATGAAATTATTTCATTTAATGAAAAGAAAACAATATAAACCAGCTAACATGAGGATGAACTCTGTTTTTTGCTATTATAAGATAATTATATAATACATAATAACGTAATAATAATAACTTTATAATAACAAAAAACTGAGTACAACCTCATGTTAGGATGGTTAAGTTTATATTATTTTGTTTTTATTAAATGTAATCATTTCATTCAATTCATTAGATGTAACTTATAAGATTATAATAAAGCCGAAGATGCTTACAATGTAAGTGAAAAGTTTCCCAAATGAACTAATAACCCGTTGGAACTAATGGCTTCATTGCTAATCAACCTTTGATAATGGAGTTCCACCAAAAAAGTACAACGAACCATGAAAAACTCGACGTTGAAATATATAATTTCTGACTTAGGAAAGTAGGTTAAAAAAAATTTTTTAAAGAAACCAAGTCGATATTCATTTTTTCCACCCTGAATAAATTGTAAAATTCTTCGCCTTCGCAATGCCTACGATTTTTTTTTTCGAAAAAGCACAAAAATCTAGATAAGTTTGAAACCCTGCACCAATGAACAACAAAGTTTACAGAAGTTCAGAAGTATATACGTAATGGTGCAAATCTGGCCTCTATTAATAATATACAGGGGGAGATAAAAAAATAATATATCTGAGAAGTCGATTTCATCCTTATTTTTCTCACTTATCAAGACAAAATTTAAATAGTGTTAGTATAGGTTCGAAGAAGAATACCTCAACTTGCCAAGGATTGCAAACGTTCCGATTTTTTTTTTCAATAAAATTGTTTTTTGGCCTACTTTGCTGAAAGCGTGTTTTGGGTTTTTTGATGTTTTATCTTTTGGATATTTACAGATTTTATACTTGGAAGGTGAAAAATTTTTGAATATAGATTTTTCGATTTTCACAAAATTTATGTTCAAGGGGTTTTCAGGGCGGAAGAAACGAATATCGACTTTGTTTCTTGATTAAAAAAAAATTCCCAAGGGGCTCAGTCAGAAATTGTGCATTTCAGTATCAACCGTACCTACCATGGCTAGGCTGTGTCTTTGTCCAATGTTCCACTTAGAAAATTCATAACTAATCTGCATTTCATCCAAACCCAACATAATTACAAGTAGCGTACACTCCAATACTATTTAATACCAGCCTTGAAGTTATTTGGTCCTCCGGGCCGGATCTGAACCAGTGGATCTGAGTTTCTTCCCTTAATATTAATTTTCAGACTTTCACAATATAAATCGTAATTCCACAAATCTGGTGTCCTTTAATAATTTAAAACCGGTGATAAAAATGAAACGTTTGAGATTTTGTTGTTGATTTTATCGTTATTTTTCACACTTATAATGACATATTAACTAAACCTTGTTAGGTTCGACGAAGATTGATTCGCCTTGCCAAGGTAATACAATTTTTTAAGTGAAAGACCGGACACCGGAGGTGCAAAAATCACCTCCAGAGTTAAACATTATATTTTTTGATTTTCCCAAAAAATTATTTAGGATTTTTTTTGGACGATTACGTGCAGCTTATAAACTTCTTACGTCTTTTAAACTTTGCTGTTGATTGGTGCAGGCGTTTCAGAATTATGTGGGGTTTTGATTTTCGAAAAAAAATAGGCATATGGAAGGCGAAAAATATTGATTTTTGATTTTCACAAAAAAATGTATTAAGGGGGTTTTCAGGTTGAAACAACGAATATCGAGTTTGTTTATTGGTAAGAAAAAATATTTTAACCAACTTTTCTGAGTCGCTCAGTCAGGAAATTATGCATTTCAATATCAACCGTGCCCATGTCGAGGATGTGTCATTGTCCAATGTTCCACTTAGAAATTCCTAACTTCTCTGGATTTTATTCAAACCCAACATAATTACAACTAGCGTACACTCTAGTACCATTTAATACTAGCCTTGGCGTGATTTGATCCACCGGGCCAAACCTGAACCAGAGGCGTGTGGAGCTGAAGTTCCCTCCCTTAATATTTAAGCTTCATTATTCGTCCTTTCTTCAGGACACATTAAAGGAACATACTTTCCACAATATAAATCGTAATGCCACAAACCTGGCGTCCTTTAATAATTTAAAGCCAATGACAAAAATAGAACGTTTGAGAAATTTTTGTTAATTTCATCGTTTTTTCTCACTTACAATGGCATGATATCTAATCCTTGTTGATATAGATTCAGCTTGCAAAGGGTTGTAATAACGTTGACTTTGGATAAAATCCAGAGAATCTGTTAATTTTTTAACCGGAACACTAGACATTTGAGGAACGACAGCCTAAATATACATATATATATTTTTATTGTAATAAAAATTCGTTTTTAAGAGTTGAAAAGGTGCTTAATACTAATCATAATTGTTTTTCGGCCTACGTTGCTGAAAGCGTGTTATGTGACTTTTTATGGTTCAAATTTCATTTAATACGATCCTTATTATTGTTTTATTATCCTTGTCCAAAATAATATTTTAATTCACAACGTCAAAATTATATTTGTCAGCTATCTATGGATATCGGGAATATTGACATGCATAATTTCTGACTGAGTGAGTGAGAAAGAAGTCAATCAAATCAAGTCAATCGATAGGAAATTTTACTAAACTTTCAATTGGCCACCTCCCACTTTGTCAGATTGCGATTTTTTTTTTGGGGGGGGGAACGTGTCTTTTACGTGCTCATGGAAAAACCGGTCATTCTCTCTCCCGATTTTCAAGTATGCATTAATTTTTAACCGTCATGTTTTCGCTAATTTTACGCTGTACAACTTTTATTCCGAGGACTTTTTCAAAAAGGAACAGGGAAGCGACAATTCTTCCTTTTTCTTACTTTGACCTTTTGGGATGCGGAATGCTTCTGCTGTCGATAACCAATTGTTATCACTTCATCACGGAAATTCAACTTTTCCTTATGGCAGTCGGCTTTGAATAACGTATGGAAACAATAGATGTTTGTATGGTAAAATCGGGAGAAAAAGAGAGATAGATCGGTTTTTTTCCATGAGCACGTAAAAAAACCAACAAGTTTTTGTCCAAAAATCGCGAATAACTCGAAAACAGTTGTCAAATCGGGCAAAGTGGAAGGTGACAAATTGAAAGCTTATTAAAATATCCTATCGAGTATTAAAGGCCATAGCTTCAGGACGATTTCCTGGCTTCACAGGTCAATTTGAAGTAGTCGTAAAAAGTGCAAAAATTAGCATGTTCCGGAATTTGTGATGATTAGTGACCGTTAATCGATATTTATTTAGAAATCGTGAGATGCGGTCTGGTGTGATGTAGGTTTCAGAAAAACATTTTCTTTATCGTGCCAACGTTTCGATCTTTATTGAAATCATCTTCAGACCTGCCCACTCGGCACTCCCGATACGACACGCAAGAATGACACAATTACACAGAAGACAAACACTTTGAGCCTTGAAGATGATCTCAATAAAGATCGAAACGTTGGCACGATAAAGAAAATGGTTTTCTAACCTACATCACACCAGACCGCATCTCACGATTTCTAAATAAATATGTTCCGGAATTTTTGAATTTACTGATGAATGACTGAAAACATTTAAAAAAGCCATTTTGTTCAGCGTAAAATTGTCTAAAAAATGAGACCTAGCGCAGGTCTGTGACTTAAAAGGCCGAGAAAATATGCATTCCCGAATTTGGTGAGTATTTTTTTAAGAATGATTTACAAAACAAAAATTTTCCTCAGCTTCTAGGACTCATTGGGAAAAAAAGCTTGGAGACGTAGCTGCAGCACACCATTATAAATTCCAAGTTCTCTTAAAACCAGTCATTCTACGCCCCTTGAAGACATTTGCACCCGCTGGTAGACTGTTTTGTGCAAAAATTCCTCTAGTGCCACTACCTACGGAAAGGTCTCGAGGATAAAAAAAAGGCAAAATAAAAGGACTCCTCAGGTATTCATCCCCCTGTTTTTCACCTGGCTACAAAAGCGACTTTCACGGTCCGTCTACAATTCCTGACAATAAAACCATTCAAGGCCTTCCCGGTTCCTGCAGGCGGGACCGAGTACGTCCGACGTCTTTTCCTTCCCCCTTTGCACACGGTCAAGTCCACATTACGAAAGCTTTTCAACTTTTCAGCCTTCAGATGTTTGTCTACACCTTTTCCCTCGAATAAGAATGTTTTCTTTTCTCAACGAAGTCAAGTACATCATAAATGTCCTATTTCAACAATAAATCGGAAATATTTGCCAAATATTTAATTTAAAAATATGTTTCAAATTTTCTATTTGTATTTTTCTTTCAAGTCGTCAGGTTAGCTGCGGTGCGTCAGAAATTCAAGCGGCGACGGTGAGAATCGAACCCAGTACTGAGATCTGTCCCCCCCTTTATTTTATAGACGCACGAAGGCCTATCTCGTCCTCTGAAGGAGGAAAATTTGTTTGTTAAAGGCGAACTGATTAAACGAGGCCCCTTGCGTGCAATCGCTTCATGGGATAGTCACGCGGACATGTGCATGCGAGTCTTCTAATGCAAATAAAACGGAAAATTTTCCCTTTTGTTTTCGCTGGGTTTTAATCGTATTTGGTTCATCAGAAAGGGCTGATCATCTTTTTCAGAAACCTCGTTAATTAATTAAGTATATTCGGCTAATTCGAATATACTTAATTAATTGACTTTTAGTTAAACTGTAACAATGCAGCAATCAGCGGTAGATCTGATCGGTTTTATTAAGGAATATGTACATGTTGAATCAAGTGTACTTTAACAAAAAGCTAAAAATAAACGTTTGGCAAGTGTGGTTGTGTAGTTAAATCGTTTATGATCTTTATAGTCAGTTGTTTGATGTGTTTTGCCTTCCCGCCATCTTTAGTTTTAAATAATAATCTTGTTAAAACCCAACAGGAAAGATATTAAAATTAAAAAAATAGCAACACAAAAAAGTAAAGCAAGTGAAGAGACATGTTGGAGATTGAAGATTACTGAAGATTACCAAATGGAGATCTTAGATTGGCGCCAAACAAATCAGTGTTGTCAACACGCAGTCAGAAACAAAGCAGGACCAAAACTGTCTTTGCGTATTACATGTTTCTATTATTTTTCTCCCGCTAATTAACCCTCTCTAGCCCACATCATAAATAGATTTAAAGAACATTTTCTTTCCTCGAACAAGCTTTTTTAAACGCCTGAAAAAAGACAAAGATGAGACAATTTTGCCAGGCTAAGAAAAATATCTTGAATTCAGTCCAAATTAATTATGTTCAGTAGATTAGAGCATAGATTATTGAAAAAATAAAGAATCATTTACCTCAATAAAAAATCAGTAATTATGAAACAAACTTCAGGCAGTGAAGAGCGAAGTTGGATATTTTACATTGGCGCCAAACAAATCAATGTTGCCAACACATGGTCAGAAACCCTGCAGGAACGACACTGTCTGTGTATATGAAATACTTATATTACTTTTGTCCCGCTAATTAACCCTTTTTAGCCCACTATTTGTAAAATTTATTTAAGAACGTTTTCTTTTTATCGAATTAGTTTTTTAAATGCCGAAAAAAAAAATTCCGACAGACCAAGAAAGCACTTTGAATTCGTCCTACATTAAAAGAAATTTGTGTTTCTGATGATTTCTATAGAATATTTCGAACATAACGCATCATTTGTTCCATAAAAACTTAGCAATTATAAAAGGAACAAGCTGGTGAAGAACCAAGTTTGGGTAGTGAAGATTCCAACAAGATTTCAAACTGGCGCCAAACAAATCAATGAATCACAGTGTCTATGTGTTTCTCCCTCTAATTAACCCTTTCTAGCTCACTTCATTATAAATAGTTTTAAAGAATATCTTCTTTTCTTGAAACAGATTTTTTTAAATGCCGAAAAAAGCCAAAAATTAGATAATTTTGCTTGCCTAAGTACACAGCAATTCAGCCCATATTAAAAAATTTGTTTTGGTGATTTGTGTAGAATATTTAAAAGGCAAATAAATAATCATTTAGCAATTTTAAAAGAAACTTCAGGTAATGTCAAGAGCCAATTTGGTGATTAAAGATTTCAAGATGGAGGTTTTAGATTTGGCCGAAACACTTCAGTGTTATCAGTACACCGTCAGAAACATATTAACGACAACACTGCGGCCGACCAGTTAACAGCCAGTTGTTAACTCTAGGATTAATTCAATATATAAGTAATTGAATTAAGTCCCAATCCGAATGTCCAGTGGAAATCTTTCCCTTCGCAAAATATACGTTTCTGCATTTTCTTGTCAAATTTTGACTGAATCGATCAGTTATTGGCCTAGCTCACTCCAAACACTGCTGTCTGTAGTAACCTGTAGTTTGGTGGTTTCCGTTCATTTTGTCCTTTTCATCCTCACTTGTTCGTTCTATCAGACCCGTCTCGGCTTCTCGCCATCTTCAGGTTTTTTAATTTTGCTTCAAACCCAACATTTAAGCCACCAAATATTCTGGCCGACTAGAGTAGGGGTTGAAAGGGAAGTGCGCTTCGGCGCTTACATAATATCTATACTTAAGCTATAAAATACATTTTCCAAACTGAAAAACGCGAGTTTAAACGGACCACCACTCCATTTGCTTAATACGTAATGCGCGTAAGGCGGTTTTCCAAGGCTACCTGGTTTGAACTCTTCAGTTTTTTTTAAATATCGAACCTCACCTGAAAAGAACCGCGGGCCAGACGAAGCCTAAGTCTTCAAAAATGTAACTCGTTTTTCTTTCGTCACGGTACCGGCCTCGCCAAGCGTCACGGCTGACATTTTTTTGCCCGAATCAATGAAAAGTTTCCAAACTATACCACCGAAAACGAGAAACACAGAAGGGCTCGAGAAATCCCAACTCGAAACGATTTGTTTATTACAAACGATCATTAAAATTTTTCATACTAATTTTAAACATTCAGAAAGAACGTGAAATCAGGGTTTTGTGAAAAATATGAAAATCTGTGCAATAATTCACCTCCGAGGGTGTGCAATTGTAAAAATCGAGGTAGAACGATGATATCTGGTTTGTAAACGTTTTAAACTGTCAGGGACCTTGTCTCGCGTATTTCCCACGGTTGACCGGCCGGTTGAATATCCATAAAATAGAAACGGAACACGTGTAAATTAATTCGCCAATTAAACGGGCCACCAGCCGGCTTTACACTCTCAAAAACAAATGAATGCCGTTTAACTCTCACATCTGAATTCATCCGGCGTCTCATCTGACTAACATGCCGATCTATGCCGAGTTTTTTACATGGACGTTAAACGGGGAGGATTTAATGTGTGATACATCGACAGTTTTCAAAGCACGTAGCGTTTGGGTTCTGACCCGATAAAACCTTATCCGTCATTTTCTTTTTTACTTTGTTTAATGTTGTGCTGGTTTCAATCCTTTTCTGTTTGTTCAGAATTACAATATGGTCACTGCGCATAGATTTTAAATATAAGGATGTGATGTGACGTTGAAAGAAAAAAAGATTTTTCTGCACCAGTTTTTCCGTGATGTGGAGTTTTTACATAGTTTGGTGATGATGAATATGGTGATGAGGTCACTAGGAGGCGTGGTCTGTGCTCACCAAGCACTGCAGAGTGCGGCCTTCTGGCTTATTTTACCTTCATCGTTACCTAGTCCAGTGCAATCGACTCAATCATTCTTCTCAGAATCAGTATTATGTCATTGACTGTTGCTGCTACAATTTCATTCCCAAGGTTTTTTCTGTAAGCTAGGTTATGTTTCCATTGAGCACTTGCTTCACATAGTCTGGAACTTGGTTCAGCCCAAACTAAGTAAGAGCAGTGCTTTCCAGTGTTTTTTCAATATAAATAAAAATTAGAAAATCCAATTTAGATGTAAAACATTTGAAACAATTTTTCCATTCACTCCTTTCTTTGTTGGGCAACACCATGGGCAACAACGTTTCCGTGATGTGGAGCTGTTCATATTCTGGTGCTTAGTTCTGACTTAGTTCAGTTCAACTAAGATAGAGAAGTGCTTTTAAGTGTTTGTCCGATATAAATAGAAACTACAAAATTCGATTAAAATGTAAACATTTGAAACTTTTTTCCATCCACTCCTTTGTTTGGGCAACACTGTGGGCAATACTGCTTCTAGGACGTGGATTATTATTTAGTTTGGTGCTTAGTTCTTATTTAGTTTAGTCCGACTAAGATAAAGAGGTGCTTTCAAGTGTTTGTCCGATTTAAATGGAAACTACAAAATCCGATTAAGACGTAAACATTTGAAACTTTCTTTCCATCCACTCCTTTGTTTGGGCAACTGTGGGCAATACTGCTTCTAGGATGTCGGGTTGTTCCTTAGTTTAGTCCTTAGTTCTGTCCGACTAAATTAGAGTAGTGCTTTCCAGTGTTTTTGCAATATACATAGAAACTACAAAATCCAATTTAGATGTAAAACATTTGACACTGTTTTTCCTTCCATTCCCTTGTATAGGCAACATGATTCCGAGATGTGGGGACCATTCAGGTATTATAACTTTTTTAGCTTGTTTTGTTTTATGTTTCCCAGTGGGGTCGCAATGTCTTTTAACATTGAGGTTCTTTAGCGTCCGCACCTAGCACGTAGGCCTTATCACACGTTTAGATTCTCAAGTTAGGAGCGACTCACCTCCGCGCACGGAAAATCTGCTTCCGTGAGGTTCGGTGTAAAAGCCCACATCGTCCTGCAGCGTTTTATGAACCCTCGGGGTGTCGGTGTTTTTGAAGAAAAAAGCCCATTTGTGAGTACGTCGGGTTTGAATGAGGGCCGTTGCATCACTCGAACCCGGGTCCTTTATCTTACAGTGATGAGCGCCGTTTCAACTCCTAAACCGTTGCGGCCACCGACGCCACATCGATGCTATTCTTCCTATGACGGAAGTTTTTGCTGAGCCCCACAACTCAACTCCAAAAGTCCAGGTCTATTTTGTCTTTTTAGTTTAGTGTGTGTATGTATATATGTTAAGGTAAAACCTCTCTAGAAATAGAACCTGCCTGACAGGCAGTATGTAAATTAAAATTTAAACTCTTACTAGTATTTTGTAATGATAAATAGATAGATATAGTTTATTTTCAAAATGAAAGAAATTTAGAGTTAAGCCATAGTATTATTATGGCATGGTATTAAGACCGTCAGCCAAAAACTAGTATTTTGTAATGATTATGAAGCCATAAATGTATCAACTGACTGTCTGAATAATGAAAAGTTTAGATGGGCCGAATATATTTCGAACAGGATATAAATTAGGAACTCAGTTTAATTGGATTTGCCACGGGTCGTGGATTGGTGATATTGGTCAGCAGTTTGATAATTACCGATCCTTCCTCTGGTCGTACACACTCGTTCGTTTTCTGAAATCCTTTTAATGATAACGGAAACTACGAACCCGTCTATAATATCTACGATTCTATGAATCCGATCGACCGGCTAGTATAATTTCGCTTCTAGCCTTTCCGCCCGACAAAGGGAATTTTGTGCCAAGTCTAAAATTTATGTTCTTTTATAACGGACATTCTCAAGAGGCAGACCGAACCATTTCGCTTTTTTTTTACCGCATAGGGGCGATTTATTGATTTATACGAAGTCTCCTTCTAGAAGATAATCGCATCAAAAATCCACTTTATTGGGAAGCGACGCGGACAATTTTTTTTTCAACTTATCAATGGTTTGTCTTTTGCTATGTATTCTTTATGGCTATTTTCATTCGAAAAGTTGCATTACGTAATAGTTGACCTTTTTTTATCTGAACATAATATTCACCCTAAACATTCCTTTAAACATTTCAAAAACTTGGTTGGTAGCATTGTTGGATAATTTTTTTTCTTAAATAATAACCCTTTATAATAAAGTATAGTGAACATTAACTGTATTTCAATTTAAATATAAAAAGCAAAATAATTCCATTACGTTTTCCACCTCAAAAAGAGATAAAAACAAGAATATTTTTAACAATTGTACAATTTTTTTACCCTTTATAAATTGTGTTTGTGGTGTTCGCGGTTATAAGTTAAAATCTACAACGGACACAGATCGCTGCTTCGTTGAAAAATGACGCAGTCAAATAAAAAACATTCCCTAGAGGGGTGAAAGGCGAAAAAGGGGGGAAATAAAGTTTGGTCGATATAATTAAACCCTACCGTAAAGGCTCAACGTGTAATATGAAAAATTTATCCAGGGGAATTTTTTTTAATATATTTTTTTGCAAAACAAATTTTCACAACCGGCCTCATTCGTATTGATTAACGACAAGGTGTACAGTATAAACCGTTTTATTTATTAAAATTATAAACCTCCGATTGAAATTTTTGTAATATTATTTTTATTGTTTGAAACGGCTTTTATGATGAAGTAATAATGAAGAGAATGAAAGTGTCATATCTTGTATATATCTTGCAAGATCAACGGGATCGTTAAATCTGATAGAATTCACTTCACCTTAGAAGAACCCTAATCTAGTCGGCGTTCTGATTACAATATCCATTCTATCTGCGGTTTTAAATTTAAATTTTATCCTAACCGTTTGAACGCTCATTTGAAAATACTCTGATCACATATTATCTTTGCATAGTGAAATAGAACAGAAAGCTTCTGGTTTTTCTATTTGACGTCAAAGTTGCCTTAAGAACACCATCGGAAACTTGCACACAGTAATCCAGGTCGGGAAAACAAGCAGAACCAATAGATCGGAAACGACAAAACTACAGGTTCATCACCCCACAGGGAAATGAAACAATTTTCTAACAATCTAAACACAAATCAATAAAAATAAATTCTTAAACAGTTGAGGCTGTTTTCCCTCCATCCCTTATTTTCTGTAACACTGTGGGCAGCGCCGATTCCGTGATGTGGGTAGTTCCATAATTTGGTACTTAGTTGTTACGTTGTTCAGTCCGATTAAGAATACTGCTTTAAAGTGTTTTTCCTATATAAATAGAAAATAAAATAAAATCCGATTTAGATTTTAAACAGTACAGAGGGCAACACTGATTCCCGAATGAGGGGTTGTTACATAATTGATCATAATTAAAAATGAAAAATGTAGCCATTTTTAAGTGCTATACCAAACTGTTTACGTCTATAATATATAAGGTTGTGCATTTTTCGACGCCGCATATTTAAAACAATGTACATCATGGTTATATGGAATCTGGTGGAAGTTTTTAAATTTAGTAATAAAAAATATAAATTCACTAATTTCGTGATCCGCTTGACCAATTAATACTTTACAATTAATTAAGGTTTTTAGTTGAGATGAAAAAAAGTTAATGGCACGAGAGGGATTCGAACCCACGACCTTCGGCTAGATACGCCAGATACGCCTGCTCTACCACCTGAGCTATCGTGACCTCGATCCACTCGGACACCAACTTCCCATCTCAACCGCACCTTTTGAATTTTCCCTCCTTTTTGCCATTTTTCAAATGTCGTGTAATCGGATTGGATTCTCGACGACAAATGAAATGGCGACGGAGAGCTTTAGTGAAGTGTACTTCATTTTAATTCATTAAATTCACTAATTTCGTGGTCCGCTTGACCAATTAATACTTTACAATTAATTAAGGTTTTTAGTTGAGATGAAAAAAAGTTAATGGCACGAGAGGGATTCGAACCCACGACCTTCGGCTAGATACGCCGCTGCTCTACCACCTTAATTAATTGTAAAGTATTAATTGGTCAAGCGGACCACGAAATTAGTGAATTTAATGAATTAAAATGAAGTACACTTCACTAAAGCTCTCCGTCGCCATTTCATTTGTCGTCGAGAATCCAATCCGATTACACGACATTTGAAAAATGGCAAAAAGGAGGGAAAATTCAAAAGGTGCGGTTGAGATGGGAAGTTGGTGTCCTAGTGCATCGAGGTCACGATAGCTCAGGTTGGTAGAGCAGCGGCGTATCTAGCCGAAGGTCGTGGGTTCGAATCCCTCTCGTGCCATTAACTTTTTTTCATCTCAACTAAAAACCTTAATTAATTGTAAAAAATATAAAATTTTCCTCATTGTATGTAGAAAAACGCAAAACCTTAACATTCAAATAGATAGATATGGGTGTGTGAAAAAAAACAACAGTCGACACTGTTTTTCCCTCCACTCCCTTGTTTGGGCAACACTGGGGTCAACACTGATTCCAGGATGTTGGGTTTTTACAGAGTTTGGTGGGTGCTTAGTTCTTATTTAGTTCAGTCCGACTAAGTTAGAGTTGTGTTTTCAAGAGTTTTCCCGATATAAATAGAAGCAACAAAAGACAATAGATGTAAAACAGTTTATACTGCTTTCACCCGACCTCTTGTTTCGCTTAATACTGAGCAAACTGATTCCTGGTCGAGTGGTTGTTCACTTGAGTGCGTGCTTAGACAGGCCATGACAGAATAGTGCTTTAAACTGTTATTCCAATGTAGGTAGAAACTATACAATCCGATTTATTGTTTGTTGTTTCGATAGTTGGCACTTTATTTACCTACAGCTCTTGTTTGGGTAGCACTGCGGGCAACACTGATCCCATAAAATGGAATTGTTAAGTTTACTATGTACTTAGTTCAGCCCGTCTGAGTTACGGTAGTTGTTTCAATTGTTTTCCTATGTAAAAAAGAATTAGAAAACCGAGTTAGATGGAAAACAGTTTCCCTCTAACCCTTGTTTGGGCAACACTGTTTTAGAAAATTTTCTCTCAAGCCTATACAAGAACAGATTTTGTTTAGGTGAGAAACATTGCATTTCATTGTACACCATTATGTTTAATTATTTTATGTTTTATTAATAAGTAATGTTTAGAACAAAATCCGTCTATAGTAATTAATTAATGTGTAGAGAATAATATATGTATATGTATATCGAAATACAAGGGTAAATAGAAAACGGCGACAACGAGCGGACCAATAGATATCAAAGCACGACAAGTTGATCACTAGAGTAAAAGGTGTTCCAGTGTCGATCTGCTAGTGATTTCGTAATGGAAAATTGAAAATGACAAAGCTCTCGAAGGCAATACATGAAGCGGACACCGTGCCATGTGATATTTGTGGGAGGAAAAAGTTGGATCGGATTTAAAAGTTGTAAGCGATTCGTTATTAAACTATAATGCCTTAGTAGGGTTAATTTACTTGATACTTTTATACTTTACATTTGTCCTTGTTTTTTAATTCAAGGGTGGACTTTTTTCCAAGTTACGTTCCTACAATAATTTAGCCCCGTGAAATTTATATTGGGCATAATTTCAACTTCTGAACATAAAAATGTTTTCTTGTTTAAAGTCGGTTTTATATTTAAAATTTTTAAGATGTTTGCCCTGTTTCGCTTTAATATACTGGGGTGAGCTGTATCTTTCTATTTGCAGTAGTTACTCGGTAAGATAATTAAAAATTATCACACAATGGTAATGAAAAAGTTCAGAATTTTCAGAAGTTTAAACACTCGGGGGGGGGGGGAGTTTTAATTTTGAAATGTGTCTAGGAAAAGATAATCAATAATTAAAGCATTAACGTGATAAATGTTGCGGTTAAGAAGTTCTAGTTTACAGAGATGAGCTTTTTTTTATTTGATTTAAACACTTTCATACACCACGGAAAGGATTTTACAAAAATTAGCATACGAATGGGACAAAGTTAGAAAATTAAAAAGTTGAGATTGTGTACATTTGGACTTAAAGAACTAGACATAAAGGTATAATTTATTTGTCTAAACCCTAGAATTATCCACTGGATAGAGAATCGATTTTTTGTTAAAAATATAATTTCGAATATACCTGTTGTTTGCTGAAACATAGTTCGTTCAGTTTAGCAATACATTTGGATAATTGAGAAAAAAAATCGTCATCCTCACCCGATTAAAAATTGGCCGTACGAGGTTGAAACTCCTCCATATAGAGAGCGCGTAGGAATGCCACCGGATATAAGAATTGTACATGAGCAAGGCAGCGAGTATCTGGGACCCCTGTTTCGATTCTTGGAGGAAACAAGCTTGTTTTATTGTATATATTAATGCTAGTTTTGTGTTACTAACATATGTTGAGAGTGAATGTATTTATTAGCGTGATTGTGTAGTGTGAGAAGGTCCATAGAGGAGTACTGACCCATCGACCCCCCCCCCATCAATTAGATTAGTTTATATATGTGTAAAGGTTGATGGAGGAATATCGAATCTTCCACCACCCTAACTGAATGAATGGTATGTAAATAGGAAAAAAATGTATTTAAGAGTGAGTTTAAATGGGTTTGGATTTAAGAAATGATTGTGTTGGGTGACAAATAAACTAGCTGTTGATAGTCCCTGGAGGCGATATCTACCTAACGTGGCACCATATACAAAAAGGGAGACTAATACATCAATTACCCCGCCCCTATCTGATATTAGGAGATTTCATCTCCCACAATACCATATGGAGTCGGAAGCGACAGACTCCAGGGGCGGACTTATACAAGATGTAATAAATGATTACGGTGCTGCTTAACAATGTATGTAAGTATTCACACCGGGAGGTTCAGCGCGATAGACCTTAGTTTCGCCTCTCCGTCAATTACCGCTAGCCTCACATGGAACACGTTAAACGACGAATATCATAGCGATCACACTCCGATTATCATTGAAACCTCCGTTAATAAGACGCTTTATATCCCTTCTGTCAAATATATATCAGACAAAGATGGGAATGTAGAACGGGACGAAACCCCATTCGTCGAAGAGAGTGCCGTGGTTGGCCGAAGGCGGCAAACAAGAAAAAGGATAAGTAGCTAAAGAAGTTGAAACGAAGTCTCACCTCGGCCGACTTAGATTTGACAATAAAAAGATCAAAAGAACGAAGGCTATTGACTCAGCAGAAAAAGAAAAGTATGGAAGAATATTTATCGGGGCTACTTAAGGAAAGACGATCGTTACAGATATGGGAAAAAGTAAAAGTGATTACGGGGAAGACACAAAAATAACAATATCAGCACTAAAAGTGACTGGTAGAATCCCCACGTAAGGAGGTGGCCGATGCGCTCGCTAAATAATACGAAGATGTCTGTAGGTATCGGTCAACACCGAAAGGTTCCGAACAGAACAGCTTGCACTGGACTTTTCCATCGATAACGAGGATGAATACAACCGTCCAATAACGATGGCTGAACTAGAAGAAACTTTAGTCGGTCTAAAAGATAAAGCTCCTGGTAGCTAACGCGATGCTTCGCCATTTCACACAGGTGGACTCTAATGTATTTAATTCTAATGTGGCGCCGGAAAATACCCGGAGCAATGGAAAGAAGCCATCATAGTACCGTTCGCTAAAAATTGTCACTCCCTTCCATCGCCAGCGTGTACACGGCGGAACTAAACGCCATATCACTCGCACTAAGCATCATAAAAAGTAAATCTCATAAATCATTTTTATTATATACCGACTCGCTCAATGCTGTCCAGAAGATAAGGAGAGAGCCTCCGTGGACCCTCTAGTAAACAAAATAAAAGAATAATTAAAAGGGATCGATGCAGTTGTCATGGGTTCTCGGCCACAGAGGGATAATTGGAAAGGAAGAAGCAGACAGGGCGGGCAAAGAGGCCGCCGTAAGGCCCCATGGTGCTTTCCATCTGTACGCCCAGCATATTTAAGGCTAGTTTCTAATACTTTAAAAGAAGAATGGAGAAACCACTGGGCTTGTAAAAATAGAAATAACCATGCCAAACTTAGGCAGGTTAAAAAACAGACATACGTCCCTGGTCAACTGAGGACGGCTCGAAAAGGCCATGCTGACAAGACCGCATAGGTCCAGCAAGAATAACTCAAGGGCACCTTTTGGCCGGAAAGCTACCGTGTATTTATTATGCAAGGATAAAAGAAAGGGTCGAGCTCTTTTCAATTGTAGAAGGCTTGACGTATTAGAAAATATTTTGGCGTATCATCGGACCCGTGCTTAGTCATGGGGCACGGCAGCGGGCACAGATCGCTGTTCAGGTACCTCAGGGCAATAGGGGGATTTTTAAATCTATAGTGTTTATGTATGTTTGTGTTGACTTTATTTTAATTTATTGGAATGAATGTAATTTATCAGCGTGAAAGGTGGAGTTGTTAACCCCGCCCGGAGGAATATCGAGTACTCGGGGGGAGTGCATATGACCAGAATTCTGTTTATGGTGATGTCTATTATGTATTGTGCGTTTGGTCTCTATCATGAAGTTGACAACCTGAGGTACAAACGAGAGGCTAGCAAATATACACTGCTCCACAAGAAAATGGCGTACTATGAAATTTTGATTTCTTTTTTAATTTGACAATGTTTTGGCCATATTTTTTGTTTTATTACATTAAAAATGATTTAATAATTATAATTAAACGGAAAGTATTTGTTTTTGTCGCCGATAGTGAGGCAAAACCGCTTAATTCATAATTTGATTTAATATCTCCACAATGTCAATCATCAACAAGGGCATTTAATCCTTTAAGAATGTCTTCATTCATTATTGTGCTGGTGGCACAAAACAAAACTATTACAAAAATATGCAAAATCAGAGAAAAAGTTGCCTGTGCCATTGCACTCGTTAAGGATGGAAGAAATGAGCGTTACGCTGCAAGAGTTTTAGATATGCCTAAAACGACGGTTGTCGGGTTTTTAATGGTACCAGGAGATTGCAAGGTGTACCCGGAGACCAGGATTGGGACGCCCAAGCCCCTAAGAGCACAAGGACGAGCTGGTGACCGATTAATCGGATTTCACACTCTGAGACATCGGTTTTACATTGCTTCTGAAACGTCTCATTGACTTCCAACTGTGCCGATGTGTCCGTTAGCGCTGAAACAGTAAGAAGGAAACTTGCCGAAGTGAGTCTACTGAGTTCAAATGGCTTCCACATCCCTAGGAAGGAAAAGTGAAATTCTTTTGAAAGCAAAAACGGAATTACACATTTTTAATAGGCCGTCACTTAATACAAAAATCTACGAATTAAATAGAAATTCTTGAGGAATGTGTGATGCCTTTTGCTCCGTTTATTGGCGAGCAATTTTTGTTTATGCAAGATAATGCAACCAACAATAACCAACTGTCGCCACCAGTGTTATGCAGTATCTTTAACATTTGCATCAAGACTGCCAGTCCGTATTCCTGATTTGAACCACATTGAGTACTTTTGGGACAAGCTCGGACGTTCGGTAAAACGAAGAAATAACCCAACTACAGCCTTAGCTGAGCTGAAAGTATGTTGAGATTTGGGATGACATTACTCAAAAAGTGGTAAAATTGGGAGCGTGCTGAGAAGTTTAAAGTGTGTAATGAGAGCAAGATGAGGTAATTCACCCTATTAAAAATTAATAAGTTTGTTTTATAATATTTTATGTTCATACACAAAAATAATTTTTTCAATTAATTTTTTGGCTTTTGAGAGATATTTTTTTAATATTATTTAAAAGGAAGTACATAAAAAAATATCAAAATTTCAAAGTGCACCACTTTTTTTGTCGAGCAGTGGACAGCAGGATATCGACATAGAATACGTAAAAAGCAGAGTCAGGAGGTCTTGATATGTATCAACACCTTCAAATGGCCGCAGTTTAAAACAAAATGCGTGTGAAAGACCAGGAAAAGACGTACAAACTTGCAGGTGGCCTGTTTTAAATAAGGACCAATTAATTATAAATTATAATGTAATGTATTAATATGTGTGGGTTCGATTCCCACCGCCGCCTCTGGCCCTTTTTCATGCTCCCCCCCCCCCAACTATATATTATGAAACAATCAACGGAATCGTATTCTGGCTAATATGCAAGTTCATGATGTCATTAAATAATGATAAAGTTGGAGGCTCATGAGCCGTCAAACAGCTCAGGTCAACGCCGGCCCTCTGCGTGTTTTCCTTCTCTTTCTGGTCTTTCACGCTCATTTCGTTTTAAACTGCAGCCATTTGAACGTCTCGATCTGGTTATGACTCTCTGCTTTTATATATACACTACGTCGATATCATCTCTATATTCCTCGGGAGCAAGGTTGAACCCACTCCATTCTCGCTAATAGCTTACGTTTACTCTCCAGACGTCACACACTCACCCCAGAGTGAGTACATTCCTCGGCGCGAGGTTGAACCCACTCCATTCTCGCTAATAGCTTACGTTTACTCTCCAGACGTCACACACTCACCCCACTTTCATTTTATTTTTATTTTCTGTGCTAAAACAGGATGTTTATCAATACATTACATTATAATTTACAATTGATTAATTTTTTGTAATATTTTATTCCTAATGGTTCATCCAATGGGTAGCTTGGTGGTTGTTCACAGGATAGAAGAAACTTTATTATTTAGTTTTATTCCTTCCTTATTCGAAACTTACAAATCTGGTTCATTAACCTGAACACAAAAAAGGTAGTACGAATCAAAAAGGAAAATTATGGTTTAACACCCATTATCGCCAGTTGCGAAAGAAAAAGTTTGTTTATTAGAGTTTTGGGCTATGTTTACAAGATTACTCACTGACCATCGATCAGTCTGCTTTAATTGAGCGTTTTGTACGAATTCGTTTCTGTTAAGACAAATTGTCTTTTTATCTTGTCTCCCTAGACCCTCGCTAACTTTGAAGTTTGCAAACCACCCACGCTCAAGCCTGTAATATTTCATAGTTGTGTTTTTTGTGTTTTATTTTCGTTAAAGTAATCATTAAAGGATGGAATGGAATGAATTAACGATTTTTATAAAAGGCGCAATGGAGTAAATAATTTAATTAAAAATTTGTGAGAAAAGTTTTTTCCTCGTTCATTTCCTGTTGAGTTCTAATTTTCTTTTAGAATACGGTTCAGTAAGAAACAACTATTTTTAAGAAAAACCGGCATTTAAAAAGTGTTGCGATGTCTTGAATTAACTACTTGTGTAGGCTCTCTTTTTATTGCTTCACTGCGTGTTAATTCGTTCTTTGTCGGAAAAATGTGTAATTTAAAATAATAAATCAAGAGAACATGAACTTGCTAGAAGATTGCATAAAAGTGCATTAAACTCAATTTCATTTGAGTACTGTTTTTTTGAAAAACTCTCTGAGTTGGACTTTTCGTTGTTTTGAGCAGTTTTGAACAGGACACAAAAGTTTGCTTGTTTTTTTCGTCGACAAAAGCTCGTTTTAGCCCTTTCTCATCGTCCCATCGCACCGGTGATCAGGAGAAAATGGGAGACTGCAGAGCTGGCCCGACTGAAAACCGAAAAAATACCGCTCCTACTTCCATCTCCTTAAGTTGACTTACTAGGAGAAATATCGTCCTGGTTTAAGACGGTAGGAGTCCTAGAATTGGAGAGAAGATTACATTAAGATTAATAAATACGTTTCCGTTTCCAAAACAAAAATAGAAAAAACTCGGCGTAAATTTCCCGACCGCCTTCGTAAGTAAACGTGAGGAATAAACGCCCATTTGGATTAGGCGTACAAAGCAAGAAAGGAGCTCGCTCTCTCACCTCTTCAATCAGTTATGAACTCCTTTTACACGAGGGGCAGAGGCTGCCTAGTTCACCCCATGTGACTTATTAACTAAGTTGTTTATCGACACTTAAGTCAAACAAACATTATTGCCAAACTTGTTTTTTTTTCTCAAATTATGAAAACATTTTATTTGGATGGCAATAAAGAGGCGTGATACCACGCTATTTTAAATTTTTACCTCATTGGTAAACGATTTGTCAGTTTATTCAGTTAAATCGTGAAATTCTATCCTGTAGCCTGCGTTGTGGTAAAAGGGACACACTGAAGAATGCGAAATGCAGGAAAAAAATCTTTGAAACTAATGATCAAGAAAACTTACTAATTTCATTACAATTGAGAATTTCCTGAATAATTAATTGTTTGAGGCCCTCCTAGCTTCGTATAAATCCGGCACAATTTGACTGCTGTTGCGAACCCTCCTTCAAAATAATAATAAGTTGTACAAGTTACAAATAATAATACGTAAATTAACAGTTCGATTTTAGAATTACTAATCTTACTTTTTTTTAAATATATATAAAACTTATTATTGAGACTTTTTTTAGTGTCTTTATCAATGAAGCCCGTGATATGCGTCTGTGTTGTGTTGTATGTTGTTTTCTTCGTGTGAGCCTGAGTGTTTGCTTTGCAGTTGATTGTATTTATGTTTCTCTCCCTTTTTCTGAGTTTTCCCCTATTATTTGTTTCTGTTCGTCGGTTTTTTTTCTCTTGGGGTGTGCATCTTTTTCCTTCTTTCAGCCTGTCTCTCTCCCTCACTCTCTCTCCTTTCTCTCCCTCTCTTTCTCCTTTCTCTCTCCTCTCTCACTCTCTCTCTCACTCACTCACTCATTCTCTCTCTCTCTCACACTCACTCACTCTCTCTCTCACTCTCTCTCTCTCTCTCTCTCTCTCTCTCTCTCTCTCTCCTCCCTATTCTATCTATCTCTTTTCCACTGAAACCAGAACTAGGTGAACTACTTTTTGTGCTAAAATTGTAACTGGAAAAATGGCTTTTGAAAGAAAAACTCAAGCACTGGACAAAAGCAACAAGGTAGGCAAGCTAAGAGATTCATAAATCTCTCACAAGTGAAGGCGAAGGAACTTTCTCAGCAGACGAGAGTTGAGGAAAATTTTAGTCCTCTATACCGACCACTGTCCTCTTGTTTACCAACTAAAGCAGATGGGCTAACTCAAAACTAAAACATGCCGATTCTCTCAGGGGAAACCAGAACCGATTAGCCCTGTTAAGACTCTACTTTCTGGCAGGTTGCTCAATTCAGGGTGACATTCGTCTGTTACAACTCAGTTATTTTACTCTCCCAAGAAGTTGTTAGTTTTTAAATAGCTCATCGTCTCAGTGCCTGGTACACCAGGCAGGCATTAGTTTACTTGGTCTGCCCAGAATTTTTAACTTCTTTCAAAATTACTTTGTTCCACTGGACATTTTTTTGTTTTTTAATATATAATATGTTAAATTATGGGCTGAAGGAGAAGCAACATTTAATATAGTGAGGTTTTTTAATTTTACCACTTGTATGGGTAAAAAGAACACGAAGATTTATAAGAAAAAAATTTGAATAAGATAGACCCAAACGATGGTGAAATTCTGATAGACCAAAACAGCACGAATAGGCAGACCATAATGATCAGATGGGACCAATCAACAGGTTTATATGACATTTACTTCGAACTTCATTTAAGCCCAATTACATAATTTTCAATTTGATAGTTATTGATCGTTTTGGTTATATACTTCTTATACTCGATGGGTTGGCCAGTTAGGTGTGTTTCAGCATTTCACCGTCTTCAATCTGTCTGTCCCTTTAGCACTTAAAATGTTTATGATTATGTATTTTTAATAATGTTCTTGCAGAAATGACGGTTGTAATTATATTTATAGACATATTCAAAATTAATTATCTTTAAAGATTTTTTTCTTTTGTTCATATTGTTTCATTGTGTTTGTTGTAGGCTCTCGAGATAGGACTGAGCAAGCCATTTCAAAAATTCAACAGTAAACTTATCGATTCCAAGTTCCCTGGATGTGAACATCTAGAGTATATGAGCGACGAGTATTGGGGTTGCTGTGCGATGCATTTGACAACCAACCTCCATCACCAAGTCGGCACGTGCAAAATGGGCCCGAACAACGATCCAGATGCTGTCGTGGATCCTCAACTGAGAGTGTATGGTGTGCAAGGACTGAGAGTGGTCGATGGATCAATCATGCCTGTGATTCCAGCTTCTCATACGCATGCAGTTATTTATATGATAGCTGAAAAAGCGTCAGATATGATCAAACAAGCTTGGAGGGGGAAATAGATTTTCTGATTGTACAATTAAACACATTTTTAAGTGTTTAATGAGACAAATATTAACCAAAGCCATTTACTTTTTTCTTTAAAGTTATATTTGTAAATATTTAGTTTTTGTTAGAAAATATATACTATGTGGATGTGTTACCATATTTTAAGGTATTAAAGAAAGTTAAGTTATTTTAATAGTTATGTTTTTAGACAGTTTAGAAAGTGTACTGAAATATTCCAAATGTTTACATTTGTTATAAGAATAATATTTTTAAAAATTTGTTGCAAGGTAAGAAGATAGCAAAATAAATTTTACAATCTTAGCAGTTTGTATATTCCTTAGACTTTATAAAAACATTGAATAGACTTAAACATGTAATTTTTTTCTTACTGATCTTGGTCTGTCTAGCCTTGCTCGGTTCGTTTGTCAAACGCGTTTTGGCATTTCACCGTCTTCACTGTTGGGTCTTGACCAAGGTAATGACCATACAGGATCAACACTCAACCATATCACCTTTAGACCATTGAGGTAATTAACTTGTAGTTTGTTGCACTCCGAGGGTTAATATGACCTCTGCTGTTGCAAATCATTGTTTAAAAAATTGAAAATAAATAGTGTTCTTAGGCCTCGTAAAGTTTCTTGTGGATCGGTGGAATCTTTCAATGTTATCACTATTTTTGTGATTTTCAAGAAAAAAAAATCCAAGCAGTGGAGATAAGTTACTAAAACACCTAAATCCAATGTGACAGCTTAGCCTAAAGGAAGGCCTTGGTAACTATGGCAGGAAGAATGGGAAGCGACTTCCAATGTCAAACTTAGGAGACAAAAGGCTGCATAAAACCTTGGGCCATATCTCTTAGGGGTTCCAGGCAAGACGAAGAAATTGTCATTGCTAGGCTAACTCATTCTTATCTCATGGTAAAAAAAGATACTCTGCTTTGTTTGTGATGTTTGTAGGGAAAGGATAACAGTTAATTATATTTTGACAAATTGCAAAAAATATGAAAGAGCGAGACATTAGTGGGAAATTCCAACCCACAACAAAGACTCTGTGATGGCCCTGATCAAATAGATAAATTACTAAATTTCCTTTAAAANACTAATTTCTGGAATATGAAAATAAAATAATAAAAATAATTTAATACAACATGAATAGTTATTTTATTCAATAATCCGTATTTTACTCAGAGGTTGGCTGTTGTCGGGGGCTGAAGCCTGGGTGCCCATCCTGTGGTGGTCTGATGTGCAGGGTGGGGTACGCTAGGATCCTCGGGTCATTATGAGATCATCAGAATGAGGAGGTGTGTGGTCAGCCCCACACACCTGCACACACCTATTCTGAATGATCTGTCCTAAACCAAGACTAAAACGAAAGGGTCTAAGGGACAAATGTATCTTCCGGGGCCCAGGTTTCCTCTGCTGGCAGGTTCTTGGACTGCGACCTACACACTTCCCAGCCGGAAAGCTTTTTATGGCTGAAAATGACAAAGCTGTTGGTCACTTTTATAATCTATTTTTTAAAAAATATTATGGAAGGAAAACGATGTAATACATTATTAATAAGCCATTTATGTTTAGTGGGCTAATTGACCATATTAATTATTAGAAATAATTAACCAATTAATTAATAATTATTAATTGTTAATAAATCGATGGTCGTGGGTTAAAATCCCGCTCGTGACACTAACTTTTTCATCTCAACCAAGACCTTACATAAAAAGAATAATTCATTGAAATTATTAATAAGCTTGAGAAAATGCCAGTTCACGAAAATACTTTTTGAAACTAACTAATAAAATTCATTATTTAATTAAGTTTAATTAAAGTAAAAAAGAATGTTTTGGCAGCACTGCTTCTATTTGTAATTTGTAAAACGAAACCTACCGAATCTGTTACCTTCAACCAATCTTAGTTCATTTGTTTTTGTTTGTCATGAGCCTTTCACATTAATTTTCAAGCGAGTGGATAAAAGGTAAACTATTTATTATGAGAACTAATGAAAATATGTAAATTGGTAGTTAAAACCATTTTGTCCTGCCTATTATCCTCGATGACGAAATTCGTCTGACAGTTCAACACATCTTGGAAGAATATATTTATTGCTCAAAACTGTTTTACTTGTTAAGCCTTTTCTGTGTCGATACTACTTAGGTTTCAAGGAAGAGACTGACAAGAAAAGACACTGACTCCTTCCATTTTTGCCTAATTTTGTACATGTCAAATGTGAATATTGTACAGAAGCGTCTTATTGGTTTGGTATGGCTATGATTATTGCAGGCTCATATGCACATTAAGTATAATAAGCCCAATAAAAAGCAAACATGGCATTTACACTGCCTGCGGTGCTGAAGGAAATGCTGATTTCAATGCAATTCGTAGTGTTTGGGTGTTTCCACTGCCCGATGCGATATGATTGGGTGTTTCACACATATTAATAATTAACTTTTCAACGTCCGTTTTATTTATGTACGATAAAAAAAAGCTACAGATTACATGAAACCCTAAATTTTACTCAATTATATCAATCGCATGGAATCCCTGACAGATCCTTCCTTAGTGATTTCAGCTTTTACTCGCCCATGGCCATTACTTTCAATTTTCAGGTAATTGGGATCTTGTTCTTAAAATCTTCCCTAGACCTTGTTTAAAGTAAAGAGGTTTTTTGTTTTTGTATATAATGATTGAAATATTTCAACAGGGCTTTCCTTACTGTTTACTCCATTATAACAAAATTTAATGTAAGATTTCCTCCTGTAGTCTGCTGGGTGATGAATCTGTAATTTTACCCTTACTGATCCTCTTGGTTGGTCTGTCAGATGCCTTTCAGCATTTTGCCATCTTCAGTGTGCCAGACACATTATCGTTGAACTCGTGCTGAAATAAGGGCCACTTATTGGGTCTTTTCTCACTGAAAATGGAGCAATGCTGAAACGTATTTGAATAATTCAAAAAACCCACGAGTGAGGACAGACTCAAACCCAATGCCGGTTCAGCATGACATTAATAATTGTCAAACACAAACCACGAAATGGATAAACAGACCGAGATTATCAATAAGCTCCAAATTTCAAAATCCTAACATACTTCAATAAGAATGTACAGTGGCATATTAAAATTTTGAATTAGTACTATTTAAAATTAATGTACTTAAGGTGATGATTTTTACTGCTACTTTTTACTACTCTCAACAACGTGATCTTAGTCAGATATTTGGGAAACTTTTTTTTAATGTTTATGTTAGCGATTAAAGCTTACACTTATGAGAAATTTAGCCACCATCAGTAATTGAGGGGCGACCCAATCCTAGCTCATCTAATTGTCCACAGATTTAAAACATCGACATAGCAAGCCAAGTTCCATCTCAGGAAATTTCAGCTGTATGTAGTGCAAACTGCAGGAGCTGTTTATCAATATTCAATTTATGACATATTTATGTATGACCTGCATGTTTAATGTATAAAATAATCTTGTACACACATTTAGGACAACAGGGGATTGCAGTCATCGAGTAGTTAGGGCGTACGAGTAGTATTTGCCATGCTAGCGGTTCTTTGTTTGAACCCCGTCATAACCCTTGTAATTTTAAATTAATAGTAATATGAAAAAAGTATTGTAAAGTGGTTTGACCCCCTTGTCTGCAACACCCAATAGGTTGGACGTTAAGCTCTTTTGTATGACAATAATACTTATTGATACGGGATTAAGCATCAAACAACATTAGCTCTATTAAAGGTAATTTTTTTCCTAATTGTCTGTGATAATTTCAAAACTTGAAAAAAGCCAATAGCTTATGATTTTTGAGACATTATATGAAACTTAATTTATCGTTCTTTATCTTGTTAATTAACGTTCAATAAGTCTGACCTGAGATAGATCATAATGGGAATGAAAATTGTCTTTACATATTTAAAAAAACCGGTTTATTTATTTTTCAATCTTGGGTTCTTTATGTCAATATTTTGACAGTCCAAGGACTATTATCATTTTGTTGTTTCTTTAATTGTAACATTTATTTATCTATTAATTAGAGTTAAGTTAGTCAACGGGAAGCAGCTCCAGGTTCCCCCATTCAAAAACTATTTTAACAAGAATATCAATGAAGAGACAGAAAAATCTTCATCAAAATCTACAATATATACCACTGACAACCTTATACCTGGAGCAGCTTTATTTTTACTTACTCTGTAACTGAAAATTGCCAATTCTAACCCTAGTACAAAAATTGTTTCTTTTCAGAAAATAGAAAAGTGATGCCAATTCTGATATGATATCTGCCGATTCTGATAAGAAGAAATAGCAGGAGTATCATGTCCCTAAAATTTAACCCGACTTTAAAAACCATAAGGTTTTTAATATCGGAACTGAGGAAAGTAAGCACTGCAAAGAAGCTAAGAGAGCACAATTTGGTCACCTACTTATTTAGCCAAGCAAGGCGATTCCAAGTCACCGAGTTGCAAGAATGTAGAGCGAAGGATGAAATGAAATTTTTACTAGATTCTTATGCCAATTATCTACACAGCCAGAGAAAATACGGCGAGCTTCTTAAGATCTACGGCCAAAACGGAGAACGTACTGTTACAGACACTGCCAGTATGTTGGGATTTAAACTTCCCCAGGACCCAAAATGAGTTTAGTGTTGTTTCTGGTTAATTTTTTAATACATTTAGTCATTTGTAATTATGAAAATTTTTGTGAAAAAAATTATTTCAAAGTCAACGGCATGTCTGATTGTCATCCACTATTAACATGTGCTGATTTACCTCAAATTACTTTAAACAAAACTATTGGTTATGGAGCTGTTAAACATGTTTTTCTCGCTAATTGGGGCAATGTTCAATTGGCTTATTCTATATTAAAAAACAAAACATACTCTCAAGATTTTAATGAAGGATTGAAAATGCTAAAAATGTTAAACCCCAGTAAATTCCTTGTACAGCTTGTGGGGTACTGCGAGCGGGAAAATATAATTTTAACAGAATACCATCCTTACAATAACGCCAACAATATCCTTTATTTATTGGAAAACAGAACTGATAGAACACGTTTAGGGTTACAGTTGTGTTTAAACTATGCACAAATACTAAATTATTTACACAATAGCCCAGTGGGAATCAGAGTGAATTGCGATTCAAACGGAATGAAAAAGCTCTTAAGTCAATTTCTAATCAAGTCCGATATTTCATTGATTCTCAACGACTTGGATGCATTGCCAGAAATCACCAATAAATCGGTGAACTGCGGTCATGAAATATTGTCTGACCAAAATACCAATTCAAGGCGTAAATCGAAAAGTTTATTTGAGTACACCGATAAATCAGACGTGTATAAGTTTCCAAATGTTTGCGAATATTTTTTCAAAGGAAGTATTGAATTTAATAGTTTACAGTATTCGTTTTATAGCATTCATAAGAAATGTAAAAATCAAGATGCAAGCAAAAGGCCAACTTCTTCAGACCTAATGGCACATTTCAAAAGTTTGTTATAAACTTGTTAGTAAGCAAAATATATTGTTTGTTAATTATTCTTGTATGTATTGTTATAACTACCTCTCTCCCTAGAAACTAGATAACATAATATAAAAACCATAAATATTAATTAATTAATGGGTAATGTAAGGTGGTGGAGGATGCAGTGGCCGAGTAGTTAGGGCATCCAACTTGTATTTGCCACGCAAGTGGTTCTGGGTTCAAATCCCTGCCTTCAATGAAAAAAGTCTTGGATAATAAGCCCTCCTGTACAGAAGAAATTTATTTATTTAATTAATTTTTTAAATTTATGTTTTTAATGAGAACCACAGTGGCCGATGAGTGGGTTTTAGGTATCTTTGTTGGTCATAGAACACATGGTTGTCGGTTCAATTCCCATTGTAGGTTACTTTACTTATTTATTTTTTAATGCCTCATCCACAACACCTGAAGAGAGTTGGATGTTCATCTTTTTTTGACAATTTAATCTGCCTAGCGTTGAGATGATGAATCAAGGCCAGGACCGTGTGTATGCTGTTGGTAGTGGTCTATGACCAAGAGAACTGTTGGCTGAGGTCCGGGGGCCATGAGTTGGTTGACTCTGCAGCGGTTGAAGGGACTCGGGTGCAGCAGTTGACCAGTATAGCCAAGTCGGCTGTGTTCAGAAGGCGGGTACTCTTGCTGTTGTCGATGTTGGTGTTCCATTAGTGATTGGGGAGAGCTCGTCGGGTAAACGAGTCTCGAGGTGTGAAGTGAGATCTCGTCGAATAGACGAGTCTCGAGGTGGGAAGTGAGATCTCGACGGGAAGACGAGTCTCGAGGTGTGAAGTGAGACCTCGTCGGGGAGATGAGTCTGCTGTCAGTGCGGCAGTGCCCCTGCTCTACTCTGATTGGCTGCAGAGTTGAGGTCGAGACTGTTCCATAACCACTAATGGCACCTATCAGGTGTCGTGGTAACTACCTACAGGTGGTAACCACACTGCCCATTTTTGTTTTTTTTAGCTTCTCGCCATCTTCTCTACTACGTCGGTGTAAGCACAAACATTGTGCATGCAAATATTGCAAAAAGTAAAAGAATATATAGAAAACTAAAAATCTTGAAACGTGTCTCACAGACCAAAAATGGCACATATAGGCAGACGAAATTGATTGGCACTCCACAGACCTTAAGAGGAAATCTTACAATAATAGGTGATATAAAATAATATAATTCATTCTGTATATGCCATATAGATGTTGTTTTTTTTCTACACAAGTCAATACATAATGGCCAGCACTGTTCACACAACACATGTTAACAGAAACCTGCCAAAGCTGGCACTTGATGAGGGATTAAAAGGTGAGGAAGTCTCGAGGACATCATCATTTAAGGTGATGGGAAAGTTGAAAAAGCTTGGGTGAGGGTTAGAATGGATCGAAAGCTTAGAGTGGAAATTTTAAAAATGAGATTGGATCTGTTCATTGAGGTCAGTGACATAAGGAGCTTTCTCATGAACACTCTGCATAAATGTCTTGAAGAGAAAAGCAAATTCAGTTGCTACTGCCAAGCTTTTGACATATTTAACTATACAAAAAAATCTTAAATTACAGATTGACATTTTTAAGTTTTTTACAGGCGATCTCAAATTTCCTTGAAAACCGACTCAGTCCTAACATTGCCCAGGGCTTGAAACAGATATCAAATTGTTAAAATAGGCTGAAAAATTGGCAGTAACAACTGAGTGTTTTTTTCTTGAAAACCATACCTTCATCGAGAGTGTTCGTGAGTGAAAATGTTGTTGACAAACTATGTAAGGATCTCTGACAATTTGTCTGAGGACTTTTGATTAGAAGGACTGAATGGCGCTTGGCGGAACCCCACAGTTCCACTCCATCCAGAGTGGTCACAGTAATAGTAGAGTGAAATCTTGAAGTTCAAAAAAATTTCAGTCCTAAAAGTTTTTACATTTGTCCAAGTCTTCTATGAAGTTGTCTTAAGTCTTGTGTAAGGATTCTAGATCTAGTCCTAAGTATCTGACTTGAGTGGAAATCAGTAGCTCTTTATTTAAAATATAAATATTAAAATTAAAACAATTCTTTGGTTTCAGCTTCAGAATGAATAGGTAGATTTTGAGTAAATTAACATGGATTAAGTTAGGCTTACTTTTAGGTTAGGTCCGTGTTTTTCTATGACTTCGACAACATCCTCTTGAAAGACAGATTTTAATCCATGTGTACATATTTAGGATATAGTGTTTCTAGAAGATTATCAAATTTTTTTGTAAATAAGAATTTATCTGTGTTTTTTGGCTAGATACACTATTTTTTCATGTTACAGGGAGTGCACATGGGGTTGAGTTAGGTTATAGATAAAGGACAAGTTAATAGAAATGGTGAATGATGGATTGAGTGCGATATTCAATCCTTTTTTAAAAAGATAGTTCTTACTCACATTAAGTTGTTTTCCAACGATCCTGATTTTGAGCGCTTAGCTCATCGTCAGGTTGTAGAAATCCTTCAAAAAAAAAAAAGGAGGGCCAAGTTAGGTTATATACCCATGATTCAATATTTTTCTATGAAGGAGTGAAAACATGCAAGTGCAAAGTATGAGTTTAACTTTAAAAATTGTTATTATTTTTATGGGATAAAAAAGTAGAGGAGTAAAAATGTATATACTTTATTGCAATATCATTTTTTTTACAACTTGGTTGTATCAGTATATCAAAAATAGATTTTTGGCACTTATATTATGAAGATTCAACAATATCCTGTAGACTTTCATATTCTGCAAAGTAGTTTCTTAAAAATCTGTGGGCAAAACAAAATAAAGGATTATATAAAATTACGGCTATATGTTGTTTTATTACGAGTCAACCGACCACAGCTATGAGAATTCCTTCCTCAGTACTTTAGCTATTGTGTTCAATTGGATGTTTGATGTTCCTTCGTAGATTGTACCAATTTTGGCGTCTCTGTAATATTTCTCCTGTGGGAAATCCGTCGTGAAACCGACACCGCCCATCCAGTCAATACATTTTCTGGTTACATGGTGAGCCACCTCTGAAGAAATAAAAAAAATCAATTTTATAGCTTGTTATTTAATGAACTTTACATGTTTTTATCCAATATTTATCCCCGGAAAAGGGGAAAGAGGAAGGAGCCCAGGAAGAAAAGGATTCAGAAACCTGTGGTAGGAAGAATGTCTGTGCATGGAGTCACATGAGATCCCTGGAGAGCCAAAGATAAAAATGTACAAAAATAAATAAATAATAATAGTTAGGCATTAAGCTCATCTCCAGTGAGTCCCTGTACACAACATGCATAATCGTAGTGGTGGGGAATAAAGGAGAAAAGAAGTTTACACATTACTAAAGGGGAGACTGGCTCAGACTCTCAGAGCTGATGGAGGGTGGAAAAATAGCGACAGGAAATATAGGGCTTCCCTAAAAACAATCCCAAGGTTCTTGACTGTGGGACAAAAGGACATAGGGTGATTGTTAATGGTAAATGGAAAAAAAAGGACTGAATCCAAACACAACAGCCTTTCTACATTCAAGTTAACCCATTTTAGTACTTCTGAATTCTAACAATTTCAACTTGCATCAACAATAAATTTGGAAATCATCTTAGGACTAATTTTCCTATTTAGGAAAGTCAAGTAACAACCAAAATGGAAAGTGACATTGAGCCTTGATGGACTGCGGAGCTTTTATTGTAAATCTTTGAAAATGGTCTGTACTCTTAACAGAAAGAATGGAAACAGTAGTGGAACATGATTTAAGTTCATTGTTAATATTATAACATAAGTCATACCTGAGGCGTAATACTTGGCCATAGATGCTTCTTTCATAAATGGTTTGCCTGCTTGTTGGAGTCGGGCTGCATTATAAACCAATAGCCTAGCTGCTTCGATTGTCACGGCGACATCACTTATTTGATGTTGCATACCCTAAAATACACCAAATTATAGCTATAAGCATATCACATGTATGAACTAAAACTCTCACATATTTTATGCTAATGTTATTAATCCAATCACAAGTTTGTCCCTGATCACCCTGGATTTTTTTTTTACTTTCCTCAGTGCCTTGTGCTATTCTCAAACTCATGGTGTGAGAATTGTCTTACCAAAGTGGTTGTAATGGGCTAGTGCCTCACTTTTGTACTCTCGTGTTCCTTCACCTTCCTATCTGAAAGATTTGCGAATCTCTTAGCTTGCTTAATGACTGGTGCTTTGGTCCAGTGCTTGAGTTTTCTTTCTCAAGCCATTTTCCAGCTCCCACTTTCGCTCACTCTTCGGTGTACCTAGTTGTGGTTCTGGTTCCATGGTTAAGCCACCCCTTTTTATGCTAGTTGGTCAGCCCGTTTATTTCTTGCTAAACCTTCATTTCCCCGAGCCCACCTCAAGGTAATCTTGTAATCTCCTAGGTTCATTAGGCAATTTACACAGCTTATAGCTAAAAGCGTAAGCACTTAGCACTTTTATAGCAGCCAGACTTTCTAAAAGATCCTTACACCCTTCATTTTCTTCTTTACCAAATTCTGTACACAGAGTTGGATTGTACACAGCTTTGAAGATAGTTGAAACCAGTGCAAGGAGTTTTGCTAGTGCATAATTCAGCATTTTTGCCACCCTGTATGTTTAAGCATAAAAAAAATCTTCTTTTCTACCAACCGCTTAAGATGGAAAACTACTGGAATAGTCTGGAAAACAAAACTAGGAAGAATAGGCAAACCAGGATGACCATGAACAACACGACAACACATTCTTCATTTCTCTGACCTCAGCACAATTTGAAACAAACAAAAAACTCAACATGTTTGTAATTTAAGTACAAATACATTTATCTTCATGGTTATGTTAAGGTTAGGCTTAGGGAAGGTTAGGGTTATAGAAGGTAGAGGTTAGGATATATCCATGACTTGAAATTTTTCAATGTAGGGAAGTGGGAGTTATATTTCTATTTTTATGCTATTATTCCATCAAAATGATCAAAAATTAATTCTTAAAAGTTCCAGATAAAACAAAATATGTTTGTAATCATGTTAATCTTAGGGAAGTTTGGGTTATAGAAAAATTAAACTTTAGGTTGCACATCGATGATTCCATGTTTTTCTGTGGACCAAGGAAAATATGTGAGTTTTTCTATTTTTATATTGTTATGCAGTCAGAATGGTCAAAAATTACATCTTACAAGTTGCAGATAAAACAAAATAGGTTTTTGATCATAATTATTGTCATTTTTTTTTTGTATGCTGAAAGGTTCATGCACTCATTTTTCATGTAGGCCCATTTGACAAATAAAAAATAAAAAGATGTGTTATAGATGTAATTTGCTTACTTGATTTTCAAAAATAGGTGTACCGAACTGTTTTCTTTCCAAAGTGTATGGTATTGTCGCATCAAAACATCCTTGCATTAGCCCCAACATTTGTGCTCCGATTCCGATTCGGCCTTCATTTAAAAAAGCAGCTGCGTATTTGTAACCTTTTCCAAATTCTCCTAATATGTTCTCCTTGGGGACCTGCATCAAATTATCATGTAATCGTGCGTCAGTGTACAGTTATAATTTTACCTGCTTACTTTGACACCATCAAAATGCAGCATACAGGTCCCTGACGCTTTGATTCCTAGCTTCTTTTCCAATTTCCCAATAGTGAAACCAGGCATGTCTTTTTCGACTATGAAGCATGTGATTCCACGGTGACCCTGTGTACAAAAGTTTTTAGTAAAATTGGTTTCATAAAGGCAATTTTTTAATATACTTTTGATGGGTCCGCATTTGCCATGACGATGAATATTTCTGCGTAGTCTGAATTTGAAATCCACATTTTTGATCCTGTTAAAAGGTAGTGGTCGCCATCTTCTTTGGCGACTGTTTTTAGAGCAAATGCATCTGAGCCAGAAAGTGGTTCAGTCAAACAAAAACTTCCAACCTTACAGAAAACATTTTACAATACAAAATTGTATCGTCAAAAACATTTAACACTCACAGTGTCTGTTGCAAGTCTGGTCAAATATTTCTCTTTTTGTTCTGGGGTGCCTAACTTTATAATTAAGCTGTTAATTAAAGTATTCTGTAAAGCCACAAGAAGTGCTAATGCGGGGTCGGCCTTTGCTATTTCTTCTATAACAAGGATTGTAGAAAAGAACGATGCTTCAGTCCCACCATATTCCGAGCTGATTTCTACTCCCATAAGCTTAAAAGATAAAAAATGTAATTCAAAATTGTGACACTTGTAAGCATAAATATTTTGCAGTATTATAGTTAAAAACAATTGGTTAATATCATTTAAAAGGTTTTCTTAACAAGGAAATCACGTTAGCTTTAGACACACTATTATTTATTCAAATTTAATTCAACAGTAAATTAATTACAATATAATGAAAGATAACAAGGTCAAACAATCATCATTATATATTTAAAGAAAAAAAGAGTATATTCACATTTTGCTGTTTATTTCAAACTATAAGTATTTTTACCATTGTATTTCTTGCAACTTATTGATTGTGATGTAAACCAAATTAAACGAGATTAGCAATTTTAATCAAATTTATTTAATTATGATGGCTTGATTCAAAATTCACCAAAACACCAGAATGTCATTTAATATAAACCATCATAATTAAATATCTTTTATATTAAAACTCATGAATTTCTTATCTCATTTAATTTGTTTACATTAAAATAATAATGATAATACCAATAAATATACATATAATTTGAAATAAACAACAAAATACGAGTTGTCGGTTTTTTGTCTTCAAGGGAAGTAACATCCCTCTTACAATTTTATTAATTGAAATTATGTTAGTAATCACTCGTACAGAAGTATCAAGTAAAAAATAGATATTGTTAGAATGCCAAATGGTTTTAGCCAGTGAAAAATAAAACCAAAACAGGTTTGAACTCACGTTTATTTATAATGTTTCTGAGCTAATGGATGTTTGACTGTAATAACAAAAATAAATCTTTTACTGAAAAGTGGGCTTGAAAATCAGACAACTATCTGCATAGAAAATTAGGAATTTTTTTATTCCATAGAAGACAAATGAGGAAAATAAATATGTACAAAAGAAATCACTTAGTATAATAACTTGGGGAAAAAAATTAATACTAACTCCATTTTCAAACAATCCCTGAACAATTTCTGGTAGAAACCTTCCATCATCATCCATCTGCTTTACAACTGGAGTTATTTTCTCTGTAGCGAATCTAGAAACTAAATTGATTGCAAAAAACAGAATTTAACCTGGTTTATTTTTTTAAATGCATAAAAATGTATAGCATTAAAATTAATTGTTGCTGTTTGATATGGTGAATAATCTCAGGCAACCAAAGGTAAAAACGACTACAATTTTGTATAGGAAAAAAGAATCAATGCAAATGTTCTATTCTATGTATAAATATATACCTGTGTCTTTCATCATAAGTTCCTCGTCTGTTAGAGTTGTCAAAGGTGGAGGGAATTCACTGACACTCGACATTTTCGCTACCGTTTTGAGCATATTAGTAGAATTGTGGTTTGCTAACCTTAGTCCACATCTTGCTACCTGAAACAGTATACAAAATAATATAAATACTTGATTATTATTATTATTAATTTATTTATTTACACCTGCACCAATTGCTGTACTTAATTAAATTTGATAGTAGTATTATTGTATTACTCATTTGTAGCCACTGTTGTGTATTACCGCAACAGAATTGTAAAAGTGGGTGAGTTCAGCTACAAGCTTTTTTAGGTAGGTTCAAATGTTTTTGCAATGATTAGGTCAAAACCGGAGCGTTCTTTAGTGGCAAATAAATAAACATAAAACACAAATCAAATTTATTACCCCTGTTTTTGTTTTTACTCTATACTATTATTTTATTATTTTTACTATACTTTTACTCTATACTCTATACTTTTTTTTACTCTATACGGTACTGATAGATATATCGTTGTGTGTTCCCACTTGTGTATATTGAGAGTGAATTTATTTATTAGTATGATTGTGTAGCGTGGGAGAGTTGATGGTGGAATAGGAATATAATCTGTGTAAAAAGTGATGGAGGAATATGGGATATGCATCACGAGTGAAAGGTATGTTTCTAATGTGTAAAGGTATGTTAATAATAACATTATTATAATAATGTTAAGAGCAAGTGGATTTAGATTTAAAAACTGATGTATTGGGGGACAAAACAGACAGCCCCTGGATTTTAACTTATGTGGTCACACAGATAAAACCAAGGTCTTTCCTTGAACTGCCAAAACCCAAGGCGGGTGATTCTCGTGTCTTGCCAGCAAATTGATTGTAAAATGCACAAAAGCAGGAATTGCTGGTTATCTGTAAGATGTCGTAGGTACATAGGTTTGTCATAGGTACATAGGTTCAACTTATTACAGATGGACAAAATTGTACACATACAATAATTGACTAGTTGACAACCTGAGGTACCAACAATAGGCTAACAGTTTAGAATATCCATTTACTACACAAATGGCTACAAATTAAAAAAAAAGACGTTTGAGAATGGAACATATTGTCCTATCCAAATCACTGGGCTTTGTTCATTTTTTAATTTTTTATCTTTCCTGCTTCTCACATTCATTATGAGCTATTGTGTTTCTCAATTAAATTCCAATCTTTGAATTGTAACTAATATAGGATTAGCATAAATGGAGATTTAGAAACCAATAATTCAGTGACAGAACATCCATTGAAACATATTATTAAACTTTTATCACTCATACTTAGGTCGCATCTAATAAAAACACTATTGATTAGACACACATCCATAATTAAATCTAAATAATTAGGCAAATGAGTGACCACGTAGAAATCATTAAGAATATGTTTTATCTGATATTACCAGAATGTACCAAACGAACAAACACTACAGGAAAACTCATACCCAACCATATTAGCTTTATTTTATTCTTTAATTTTATTAGTAATTTTTAAACTCTTATACTTTACATTTTAAATAGTTGAGTTTGTATAATGGGATAATATCATATAATTATTCATACAGTCTTAATTAGCCGTGTGAAAGCAGTTGTATAGTTGAATGCCAACTTGAGTCCTAATTCGAATTAGTAACTCTCTATTTTGTGAATTAATTGATACAAGTCTGTAAATAGCATTTCTAATTAATACTTAATAATTACGGGTGAACACCCATAGAATTTGTATTTATAAATTTTAGATTAGGGTAATTGTTATTGATACAGTGATATTTGTGTGCGGGATAAATGTTCCTTTCAGTTATTTTTCTTATGTTTTAAGTATCACTGTTTATTATTTAAACAAATAAAAGTGATTTATTTAATATTAATTAATTTAATATTATATTAATTTTAAAGTAAAATAAATAGAAATAGAGTTGATAATGGGTGTCTGCAAGTCAGTGAACTCATATGCTGAATCACCGAAACTTGTGTCACTTATTGGGCCTGTCTTCACTCACAAATTTGTGAAATTCCTCAAATGTGTTTCGTTATTGCACCATCATCAGTGAGAAACTGAGAAAGAATAAACAGTTCCTGGTGGTTCAGCATGAAATAGAAATAGGTTGCTTGGATGGACTCTCATCTTTCTGCTTTGAATGTCAATGTATGTTTTGCTCGTGGCATAAGGGCTATGCTTGAAAAAAAAATTCAATAAGTCAGAACAAGATACATACTTGAATTGACTGATTCTTTCAGTATGATCATCCATCCTAGAAAAGGAATTTGACTGGATCTTTCTTTACCCTGTAGTTGTTGTTTATAAGGAAGAAGTAATTTTTAGAAGTTTGGTTGGGTGTCACGGACATATTATGATCAATTAAGTAGACTATTTCCCATAGTAGGATTCGAACTTCGAACCGCTACATAGCAAATAGGAGTCCATCCCCTTAACCACTAGTGCCATGTTGTCCTCTTTAATACGTAAGTACTATTAGGTCTATTAATCAATAAAAATTGTACTAATATTTAATTTTATATGCATGGAATTTGATAGCATTAGGGTACAGCCTGAAGTCCATAGGTTCAAATCCCATTTAAACTTTTTAATTTTATATACACAAAATCTATCTCAAATTTTGTGTGTATAAAATTAAAAATGTATAAAAATATTAAAAATAAATGAAACAAATAAATATAATAACCATTTCTTAATGTTTATTAATTAATAAATAATTACTGTACATTAAAATATAGTAACAACCATATTTGTGAGGTGGTGTGATGATTAGAATATGTCATGAGATCTAGATGACATTTTGATCTAAAAACCAGTGGTGATAATCAATTTGGAAGGTTTTTTTTCATTTTTGACCCTGAATTAAACTTTAATGTGTGTATTAATTATTTTTAATATAGTAAATAAATTAACATGAATATATTAAAATGTAGTAAACACCTTAAAATCATTCTCCAGTTTTAATTGGTTGGACTGCTAAGAATGGTTAGTGTTATCGTTATAGTGGAATAGTTAAGAAAGCTTTTTATATACATCTGCTGTAAAATTGAATTATGAGAATATGCTCATTAGATAGTGAGCTAATGAGCGTGTATCGATAATTGTATCAAATATGATCATAGCATGATATCATAGTAAGATAAAAATAATTAATTTTATCGCTTTTGGCACTATGATAGTATTAATTCAGGTTTTGTGAATCTAAGTGATAATATGTACATTTAAAACTGGCCATCTTCATAGATAAATGCCATCTTCATTTTACAGAAAAGCAATTAATTATTGATAGTCTTACTCACCCTACCTTTTAACGTAACACCCATGTTCACTCACCAGTAAAGTGAAAATGGTAAAAATACATTTCCACGTTAAAAAAAGAAAATAATTTTTTCATCTACAAATTTAAATGTACATGAGTATTGTATATAAATTTTCTTACGGGTTGAACATAGTATTAAAAGAAACTCTCTAGATTAATATGAAAGAAATAAAATCTCAAAACTGTGTGTGTAAATAATACTGTCCAAAGTGTAATTTTAATGGCAGTTTCAGGGCTGCTGGGAAACTAATGTGGTCATTGCCGGCCAATTTCTTTCATGTTTTTCCTGGGAATGACCAATTAATTTGTAGGAAACTTCTCTATTCACGCTAATAAATTACATTCACCACCAGAATTCATTCACACCACCCCAGAGTAGTTGCTATTCCTTGGAGTGATCGAGGGAAAAAATCTTTCCATTATGCTAATAAATTACAGTCACTACCAGAATTCATTCCTACCACCCCAGAGTAGTCAATATTCCTTGGAGCAATCAAGGGAAGACGTCTTTCCATTATGCTATTAAATTAAATTCACACACCAAAATTCATTCACAACATCTCAGAATATTTGATAGAATTCTAGAGAGAATTCTAGAACAGAATATGAATCTACTTGCACACTAAAAAATTAATTTCACTTAGGGCACACATACAAGAAATGTTTCTCATTCACCCTTTTCCTTCAAACCAATAAATACAGACATGCAATATATCATAACATTCGTGCTCAAGTACTCGATGTTCCTCGGAGATCAAGGTGTCTAAAGTAAAAGTATAAATAAAAAAAGTATAATATAATAAATAAAACTGTTATTATGTTAATGGAAAATGAAAAATCAATCTTTGTTTTAAAATTTAAAAAAACTTGTGGACATGCCAATACTAATAACAGTAGTCTCTAAGAATGGTTCATCCTAAAAGGTAAACAAAACAAAACAAAAATATTACAAACCATTCAAAGCTGTCTTTATTATCTCTGATTTACAAAAAAAAACCTTATCTCAAGAAAAAAAATGCTAGGTTTAATATATGGGAGAAGTGATATAACATTCATATCATATCAAATTGTGCAATACTATCAGATAGTAGGATTGGTTAAATTTTTGATTTAAACGTTATAAATACGTCAAAAGCAATTATGTCATCACTAGCTCTGCCCCTTTTTAATCGATATTTAACAAAGATCACATTGCATATGTCAAGATTTTATAAATGATTCCCCTATAAATGATAATTGGATAATCAATTAACAATCAATAATTCATTTTTTAACCATGTGGTAAATTTACGAAAAACAAAATCAAGTGCAGTGACAGTTTGAGCCAAAAATATATTTCAAACTTCAGTTTTTCTGCAGATTAGTTTGAACCGCAATATATAATATGGTGATTAAGTATGCAGTTCTTTTTTAATCCAGTGGATTATTAGTAATTTTTTTTAAATTGTGTAAATTGCAGAAGACAAATAAATCAATAAATAATTTAATATTAACCTAGTCGTATTTTAAACAACTTCAACAACTCTCTTGTGCAATACCACCACTAACATAAAGCAGTCATACATATCAACTCGCTGTTGATCGGAAAAATGTGCTCTTCGGTTCATTTTGAAGCGAGTTTGACAAACAATGACAGAATTATTAATGTTTAATTTAGCGAAGAAGCAAATTATTGAAGTTAAAAGCGAAACAAACGAAATACGTTTTTTCAAACTTTTTGCCATAACTTTGTCATTTTTTGACCAATTTAAAATCCGATTGCACCATTGTTTTCAGCGTAAAAAATCCTTTAAAACGATGTGTCAGGATGTATAGGGTTGTATTTTAAATTTTGATGTTGAACTGGGCCTGAGGTACCCTGTATAATTTTTCTTAAAAAAAAGTGGTAAAAATCTGAAACTAGACTAAAAAATATTAAACATTTTTGTATAGCGTTATTGGTTCAAGAGAAATTCAGCTGGGCCATCTAAAAAGGACACCCTGTACAATATATAATAAGATATAAATAAAGTATTTATCTGCCTATATTTTTTTCGGGCTGTAAACATAAATTTTCGCGTTACCGGGATGTGCACGCGGGTTAGTATTAGGTTAGGAAAGGTTAGGGGCGTGATGGGTTAGGGTAGGAACGGGCTTTGTTACGATTTGGGCAACGACCTTTGACAGACGGACCTTTTAAGTTCATGCCAACATAGATATGCATTTGTAGTCGATCATCAAATTTTCTGTAAACAAAGTATTTAATTATCCATTTATACGTTTTTGGGCTGTACACCTACATTTTCACATGAAGTGCGTGCGCTGTGGCTAGGTTTAGGGATGTGGATTGTGGACAGGCTAGGTTAGGTTTTTATATTCGGGTTTTATAAAAAAAAGTTCAATTGCTGTCACGTTACTCATTACTTTAGCCGAAATAATGAAAATAAAATAATCCGAATAATTCGGATGAAATACGACTATATTGGCCAAGAGACAAAATAATAATTCTTTCTTAAGCTTAACAATTAACTTATGTAGTGGCAGTATGAGATTCTATATTATTGGAGTGGAATGAGTCAGTTGAGAATGGATTTAATACAAAAAATATAGAGAAATACCTATACAAAAACATATAAGGTAGATACAATATAATGGTACAATAGGTAAAATATAATGTCAATCGGAAATACCTTCAGCTGTTGAAAAATGTCGATATTATAATACAATATAATTTATCTTCGTTTTCTTCAAATTAATTCAGCTGCACTGGCTTTTATTTATTTTTTATTGTTTACCCATTGAAGTTGCAAGATCAAGTATGTCCGTATAAACAATCTAAAAAAATCCCTAACCATAGCTGAAAATTATGTAAATATAACACAAATCCAAAATATCTCGATTTGCCATGAAAAAATCCTATAAACAGGATAATATGGAATTTTACTGACGTCGTTTAAAATAGATTAGTCGTTTTTCACCTAGACAGGTAAACGATTTGTCTCGGCAGACATTTCTAAATGATAAAATTATACAGATTCTTTAAACCCTTCTGGCAAAGAGGTTCAATTTTTTTTAAACAGTAAACCAGCCTAGTTATAATTTAATATATGTCCCTTTTACCATTTGAGAATCAGTGATTTTTAGAAACCATAAAAGTGGTTTGAAAGACAAAAAGCAAATTTACTTTCAGTACATCCATGTTCTTCGAATATTACGGATATGTACGCTACAGATAAGGGCGAATGATAGCAGATATTACGACACTGATTTTCCATTCTCCATATGCTCTAAAAATATGTAATTGGTTGGTGCAAAATTAATGCAGGTTTTGAAAATTTGTTTTATTTTCGCAGGTGCTTGTCATGTAAACAAAGTTAAATCCTCAAATCTAATTTATGGATTATAATAAATAGTTTTAACTGTTATCTTTTATACAAAACATTTTAGTTTATTTAAATTAATTATTCTTTTTATGAAAGGTCTTGGTTGATATGAAAAAGTTAGCGTCTCGAGCGGGATTAGAACCCACGACATTCGGCTTAATACGCCCCTGCTTTAACCAGTTGAGCTATCGTGACTTCGATACAGTCGTCGTTGGTTCGAATCCCGCTCGCACTAGCTTTTTCATATCAACCAAGACCTTACATAAAAAGAATAATTAATCGAATTCTCGTCTACAGACTTCCACTTTTTTAGGTTTTTTGATCGCTTCTGGAGGAATAGATTTTTTAAAGAACGCGGTGAAGCAGAAAACGCATTACAAGAATTTATTGTAAGCCGAAATAAAGATTTTTATCTCAGCGGAATAAAAGCGGTTATTACACGTAGCCAAAGAAAATATTCGAATACATTTTCTTTATTTGATCAAAATTAAAAATAGTTTTAACCGCCTTTTCAAAACGTGCATTATTTTTGCACCATCCCAATACATTAATGAGTGCCGTTTTTCAATGGGCTAGCGAGACGCACACACATCCAATACCTAACACCATCATTACGGAGAAACGACGCGCGAAAGCCAAGTGGCACCGTCTAACTCAGAAGTGGACTAGTGACCCTGAGAAAAGAAACAAAATGACCCACGTTCAGACCACGAAGGACAAATCTCTTCCGACAACAATACAAAGAATACTATCCTACAAATCAGTTTTTTCCTCGCTTCGTCCAGATTCACTCATCCTGACCTGAACGATCCCGACTTCACTAGAACCACAGAAGATGGTTTCTCGCGGTATGGAAGCTTAAGAGAGCGTTGTTATATACATGAAAATATTCGGCGAAACAGTTCACAAAGCCGTTTACCCTGACAACATGGGCCTCACCCGACACTCTGAGAGAACACATCCTAGTTTAGAAGAAATGATCGGTAAAGACCAAAATACGGTTCATCACCATAAACACAGAAAAATCTTAATGCTTTTTTCTTTACCCTTTAAGCCTGTCGAGTGATGAACCTGTAGATTGTTCGTTTCCGACCTGGTCCTACACTCGCTGTTTTGTCAAACGCGTTTCATCTTCTCGTCATCTTCAGCAGACTAAGTTGATCGTCAACGACGAAACTACTTAGTGTCATAAGCTTAAGACACAACTTTACCTACCGACCTACCGACCAAGAAGGCAATAATAGAATATAAATAAGAAAATGTTAAGATAATAAATTTTGTAGTACATAATACCAACCAGTTCAAATCAGACACCCAATCTTAGAAATATGATCCCGGAAACATTCTTTGCAACATCCTATAAAGTCTCATCGGACTATAAGGCACTACTCACACGGGGATACTCAAATGTAGGATACGAGGAAACTGAGATACAGAGTCTTGGAGACTCGAGACTCTGGTTGCTCGTTATGCTCATACGTCTACTACTGAAGTTGCGAGTTTCCATCAGTAGGTATTCAGTTCCCTGCCTTTATCCAGTGCAATAAAATGTCTAGTGATTCTAATAGTGATAATGATATTATTATCCAGTGCTATTATCACTGCAACGAAACATAAATTGTATACTATTTGTTGCTGCAAAAGAATTGCAGGAATCAGATTCAAAATTCCTCGCATTATACAGAATGAGAAAGGACACGTACCGAAAACATTATATAACATTGGAAATTTTTCAGCTTCACCCACAAAATTCAAATTAAACGCTTCACTCATCGTACTAAGGTGTAGGAAACTACGGAACTGAGCTACTAGGAGACCAGCATGTCAGTCTCATAGTCTCTGAGTAGCGCCGTTGCCAAGTCTCCACTACTGGAATATCTCCGTCTGAGTGGCGCTACGTACTTACACATGACGCGTCTCTTTGTTTACGAGTATCCCAGTCGTTCCGAGATTTGAGTGAGTAGTGTCTAAACGAGAGGAAGAACACAGGAGAGCATCAGATACAATGATATGGTATACAGATGGCTCCGAAACAAATGAAGGAACTAGATCGGGCATTTTCTGTACAAGCCCAAACCATTAGTAGTACACTAGGTCTTTCAAGCACAAATACATCCCATCAATGTATGTGCCCTGGAAAATCTTAAAAGAGGTCACACTGGCAAAACATCCTCATAAGATCTGATAGCCAAGTAGCCATTTAAGCATTAGCGTGTAAAAGAATCACATCAAAATTAGTCAGTGAATGCATCCAAAATCTCCAAAACCTGGGGAAACACAACAACCTGATGATATCTTGGGTGCCAGGGCACAGAGGAATTTTGAGTAACGAGAAAGCAGACTGGCCAGAGAGAATCTGCAGAACCATACATAGGCCCGAACCTATACTTGGGGTAACAAAAACAAATATAGAATCCTCCATCGTAGAATGGATCCAAACAAAACAAAAGGAGAAGTGGATAAACTCTAGCGGCGCTAGACACAGTAAACTTTGATGAAACAACCCTCACCAAGACTGGCAAAAATGCAAAATCACTGCTGCGTTTGGAGAGAGCTAAACTCAGAGGAGTGGTAGGAGGACAACTATCCGGTCACTGGCATCTGAGAAAACATCTTCACTACATGGGCATATACAGCGAGATCCCATCTGCAAATTATGTAACGACGACGAGGAAACAGCCACCCATATCATCTTCGAATGCGAAGAACAATGGAAATTTAACTTAACATACGACAAACTTTGGGAATGAAATTGTATCAGCGATTGTCAATGTACTGATACTTCTATGGAGAAGGATTGAGTCTTTTGCATAGAACTAAGGAACTAGGAAAGTACAATAAGTCAGAAGGCAGCAGTGCCTGGGGAGCACAAACCCCGCTTCCTAGTATCCTTATCACCATACCATACCATAAATTCCTCCACACACTCCCCCCTGGTGTCATCGCGCCTACTTCTACTGTGCCACCATGGGGAATGTGCATTAACATCTGCCCCAATGATGATCCTTCCTTCTCTATTCCTATTATAGCTTTCTCCAGCATTTCCACGTGTTCTGTGGTAGGCTGCCTACATTGGAAGTACGTACTGGCGTACTACCGACGCCAAGACTGGTATCGTTACTATCGCCCGACTAATCCTCCATCATCAACAAATAAACTAAATGAACCTTTCCTTCAGCTCAAATAAAATTAACGTCTCCTTGCTCGGGCTCATTAAAATAAATCAAAATAATTCTCCTGGTGGCGTCAACACATACCATAACAGGCCAGTTCAATACCCAAGTTGTTAAACTATGAAGGTAAAAAAAAACATAAAAGCAGCTAGGTATATTATATCAAAATAAATAGTGTGTATAAGCATAAAATGTTGGAAAACACCGAGCAGTATCATTTCATTTCACCCTTGTCAGCATACTCGTTTCCCCACTATTTTAACTGACGTTCTGTCACGACCAGCTCTCGTCTTGAAAAACTTTACCAAGTCTATTTTACATGTTTTTGTATTATTAATTATTTTTTATAATTTAATTTAGCAAAAAAGCTGAGAATTGTAAATTCATGCTTGTTCATAAGGAAAGGCTTCACAGATCATAATGAAAAATGTTTTCTTAATGTAATTTGTGACTGAGTGACTTAGGAAAGTAGTTTGAAATATTTTTTTTACCAAGAAACTAAGTAGATATTCGTTTCCTCCATCTCAAAAAACCCTGAATATAAATTTTTGAGAAAATCAAAAAGTATTTTTTTCTCTCAAAATGTTCGCCTTGTTGAAAAATAAATACATATTTGTATTTTCCCAACAATTTGTATTCGGGGGTTTTTCGCGATGCAAAAAAGTAATATTGTCGTTGTTTCTTGATTCTGATTTATTTTCTCGAAAATCACAAAAACTTTTCAAAGATTTAGAATCTTATAAGCAATGGCACAAACCAGGCTTCTTGAAATAATCCAGAAGCGGAGATAAAAATTTAAATATGTGAAGAGCTTTTACTGATTTTATGCTTATTTTTCTAACTTATAATGACATAAAATCAAAAATTGTTGACATAATCTAAAAAAGAGAATTACCATCATCCAACAGTCGTTTTATCGTTAACTTTGGAAAACATCCACAGGAGTTATGAATTTTTGAAAGTGGAATACCAGATATCAAATAAAAGAAATTTGCCCCCGGTTAATCGAGCACAAAATAAGTATTTTTTGACTTTATAAATATTCATATTTTTAGGTTTTAAAGAGTGCTTCAAACGAATCCGAGATTGTTTTTCAAAAAATATGTTCTCCCTACGTTACTTGAATCGTCTTTTTGTATTTTTTTATATCTAATTTCATTTAATAGATCTTCAGTTTTATTTTATTATCGTATATAGGTTCAAAGGCAAATGCAGCTTACCAACGGTTGTAATACCGTTTAATTTGGATAAAATTCAGAGGAGTTTTTGACTGAGAGCCCAAGGAGCAAAAGATTTTTTTAAAATAATTTTCTTAAATATAATAAACTGTTGTGCATGTATTTCAAGGTTATCATATATCAGTAGATTTTTTGTTATGGAGGATAGTATTAAATAAGATTAGATACAGAAAAAGCAATAAAAACGAAAAGACGCTTTTAGTAAAGTAAGTCAAAAAATTTCGTGTCTGAAAAAACGGATTCGGATTCATTTTAAACACCATTTAAAACCCTTGAAAACAAACTCTTACAGCAAACAAAAGAAGACGTTTTCCAGCTGGACCTGGGAGGGGCAATTGTTTTTCTTCGGTGCCTGGTGTACCAATTAAAAAATTCATAACTCCTCTGGATTTTACCAAATTTATCGTTTGTACAAATCGGTCAAGCGGACCACGAAACTAGTGAAGTTTATACAAATGTTGCAAAGAGGAAAGATTAAGTCAACGATAAATTTAATGTCGTTATATGTGAGAAAAATAATAATAATATCGACACAAACTCCGCAAATTGTAAAGTATTATAATGTCCTACTTTCTGCCATCAAGTGTAGTTTACGGGGTTCTAAAAACCTGCAAAGTTTCCTCAAGATTGGTGGAGTAGTTTCAAAGTTTTTGATATTTTGTGGGTTTAAAAAAAATCGCCATACGAAGTGAACAATTTCGTTTTTCTCTTCTTCCGATATTGCTAAGGGTTTTGCAATTTTTTTAGTATTTCACCCTTTTCAACACAATTTATTATTTATTATTAACGTTTTTTGCGAAATTTTATCTGCCAACTTAGGAGATTCATAGAAACAAGACTTTAAAATTGACTGTTGATTTTTTTTGTGATATGAATTGGTTACTGTCGCAAAAGGGAAACACATACGTCAAAAAATATTTATTAAAAAAAACACAAGTCATCCGAGTTAAATGGATCCTAGGATAATCGAACTCCGAATAATAGAAGTTCTACTGTATGTATCTCAATAGCGTATTTTTTAAGAATGCGAATATCAAAAATTCATATTAACATTTATATATCTTAACTGGGGGAAGCCAAGGTTTTTGTTTATCGAAAAAACCAGTTCGGAAATTGCATTGGATAAGGCTGACATCCTCTGAAGATGGCGCATTGTCTCACCAATAAACACAGCTAGCATGAACCTCGAACATTTCCAGCCGTTGCCATCCCAGTGATTGAGATTGATCAAATTATCAATTAAAAAATCCTTAATAGTAATATATTAAAAGAACAACAGACAATTTTTGTCGAAATTTTGTTTTATTTTCCTGCTAAGAATTTCTTAGAAAACACTGAAAACTGTTGAAAGCATAAATTCATCAGCAATTTTGCTGTTCATAAAGAAGACACAGCTTTCGTCCTAATTTCAAAACTGAAAAAGGATAAACTTAAAAAAATGCGTTTTTAAAAGTTTAACTTGCTTAATTTTTTTAAAAAAATAAATACTATTTAAAACTTGACAATATCATGACTTAATTATCATGAGGTTAAACCATTTTTCAAGGTTAGCAGTCAAAAATACTGTTCTTCTGTGTCCAAAAATTTAAAACAAAATTAGTTTTTTCTCCTGTTAGCATTGATTATAGTTGTGAATTCATACAAACGCTAATATCCAACGTGCTTCGAATAGTCGTTTTGGGCTAATTTGTCAAACCTCACTGAAATGTGAAAAAATTAAAATACAACTTGAAATATAGTTGTAGATTTGTCTAATCTTTTAACTTTTTGTTGGCATATTTTCGGTGCGCGTAGTCTCGCTGTTCTTTTAAACATATCATTTGGTGTGATTTTATTAAGATTTTGACAATAATCAAACAAAATATCAAATCCAAACTCATAAAATTCGTATTATTATTATTATTATTTCACAAAAGTTTATATGTTTTTACTGTTTTATATTTTATCAACGGTGTGAATCTCGGTAAGTGTTAAAAGGGAAAATTTTCACATCTGAAACCGTAACATTTGACATAATCAGGGTAATAAATTATAAAATTACTTCTGACGAGCCTTGAATAATTAACCCACGTCTATATATAAATTTTTAACCTTGGATTAAACAAATTACGTAAGCTCACATTTTACATTTTTTATCTTTTAACTTTCTTATTTTCATGTTTTTGTTCCAACCAATCATTTCTTCAAAAAATGTTATGTTTTTAACTAAATTTTGGTGTTTTTCGTCCCTTTAAGATTTCAAATTTGGAAAAAATTAAAATCTTATCAACGGAAACGGTATTCGTTGTTACTAAATGAGTAGATCACATTTAAAAAATGTTCTACCAGTTATTATTATTTTAATATATCTTTAAAGTATGCTCCTTTGCGATGGAACCTACACATATATATTTTTTTAAATTGATTAAAATTTTATATTTATTAAAATATATTATTTTAAATTTACGTAAACCATATTTTATTCGTTACGTTAGGGCTTATTTCTAGACCACAATAGTATTTAAAAGACCAACCTATAAGTTCACGTGGCAGACTTCACAATTTAAGGGTTAAAGTGCAGCGAAATCGCCAGTAATTTTTAAACAGGGCAAAGCCACAATAACTGACCATTAATGCACTTCATATTTATCTAGAAATTATAAAAAACTATACTTTGCTAACTGAAAAATTTCCCCTTCGCGGAAATAGGAAATACGTGTTCGGATTAGGCGGATAGTCGGTTTACGGGAATCCTCTATATAATAAAAAAAATATATTTAGCATTGTATAAATTCACTATATTTTGATATATTAATAATATATTTATAGTACATATATACAGTGTAGGTTTTTTTTAATTAGGGCAAAATAGAAGAATCTTTTTTTTTCTCATTTTCGCAACGTAGCAACATTTGTGCCATATCCATTCCAAAATTTCATCTCTGAAAATATAATTTACTTATAACGAATAATATAAAATTCGACGCAATAAATTTGTTATAAAATTCGTTTTTAATACATTATAATATTTTAATTTAATACATATTACATAATTTATACCTATTTTTTATGATTTATACAATTAAATTAACATATTTGGAAAAATAGCAACAATGCACGTGGTTCTCGACTTGATGGAGGTTACATATTTGAACTGTTACCCTTGTGGTTTTTCAATTTTACCGCGCGCAGTAGCAAACTAGGTTCAACAACCCCGAATACAAATTTTTGTGATAATCAAAAAATGCTTTTTTTTCTCTAATTATTCGCTGGCCATATGCTTCCGATTTTTTCAAAAATCGTAAAATGCCAATAACCTTGAAACAACTCTCTTGGGGAAACTTTACAGGTTTTCAGAACCCCATAAACTTAATGGCACATACTAGAACTTTAAAAAAAAATATAACTACGGATAAAGAATAAAACATTTGTGAAGTCTTTGCCGATCAGAAAAGTTCTCAGTTCTCCTTGTGGTGTTTATATTGGCATTATTCTAATTTTACAGAGCGAAGAAGGAAAGTAGGTTGAAATATTTTTGTACCAAGAAACAAAGTTTATATTTGTAGGAGAATAAATTTGAAAATTGCGCCAAGGTGACGTCAGACTGTGACGTACTTAAATCTGTTGGTCACTTCTAAGAAGGTTATTGGTTACAAGTGCTTATGTAGAGAGAAAATAAAGAGCATGTGTTTAAAAACGAAAAGTCTACGGTTTCTTTATCCGATCCAATCCTGAAAAGGCCCTACATATTCAATTTTTTCACCTCAAAAAACCCCTGTCTACAAATTTTAGGCTAGATAATTTTTTCTCTCTCAAATTGTTCGCCTTGTGCAATTGCCATTTTTTTTCGAAAAAAACAAATTGCTATAACAATCTTGAGGAAACTTTACAGGTTTCTAGAACCCCTTAAACTACACCTAATGGCACAATCTTTGTAAAAAAATTTAGAATCCGGGTTAAAAATAAAACGTTTGAAAACTTTTGTTGATTTCATTCTTATTTTTCTCATTTATAATGACATAAAATCCAACCACTGTTGACACAGTCTAAAAGAAGAGATCTTCCACTTTGCAAAGGTTGTAAAAGCGTTAAATTTGGACAAAAATCCAGATGACGTATGAATTTTTTAATTGGACCCCAGGACACCGAAGTAAATTTTTTTACCACTGGCTCATCTAGCTCAAAATGTCTATTTTTCGTTTAATATAAAAATTTGTATTCAAGGGCTTTAATTACTAATTGTTTTGATTACTTTGCTAAATATTTTTGGAAACAAAACTTTTTTCAATGTGTTAAATTGTGCATTAAACGAATCAAAACCTTTTTTCTCACAAACATTACAACTTTTTATCTGTATAAATTCGCAACGGTCCCAGCGATCTTGAGGAAACTTTAAAGATTTTTAGAAACCCATAAATTACAAAAAAAAAAAAATTAAAAACATTTGTAGATTTTGTAGATTCTATCCTCATTTTCCTCACGTATAATGATATAAAATCAAATCTTTGTAAGCATAATCTAATAAGCAAAATCAGTAAAGTGTTAGCGTCTTTTCGTTTTGGTAACTTTTTATAATATATCCTATGGATTTACTGAAATATTTTTTTTAACCAAGAAACAAACGTTTTTCCGACCTCGAAAAACCCCGAATGCAAATTTTTGTCAAAATCCATAATGTTTTATTTCCCCCCAAATTTTTCTCCTCCTTTGGCCTCCGTTTTTATTTTCTCGAAAGATCACAAAAATGAAAATCACTTTGCAACGAACGTACCAATTTTGAGTAAAGTTTTATTTTTACAAGGATTTAGAAATTTATATACAACACATAATGGGTTTAGTCTTAAGAATTAACCAACTTGGACTTAGTAACAAATAAGAAGCGGAGATTTAAAAAAAAAATTGCGAACTTTTGTCATTTTATTGTTGTATTTTTTTAATTTGATTAAATCTAACCATTGTTGAGATAATCTAAAAGAAGAGAAATTAAGCGCTCGAACTGTTGTAATAACGTTGAATTAGGATAAAATCCACAGAGTTATGAATTTTTTATGTGAATCATCGGACATAGGAGACAAAAATATTTGACAAATTGTCTACTTGTTGTTTGCTATAAAAATTTGTAGATTTAAATATTTTAAATCGTGCTTAAAACGAATTCAAATTTGTTCAAAAAAAAATTTGGCCTACTTTATTGATAGCGTCTTTTTGTTTTTGTTTAACTTTTCCTATGTCCAACAGTAGGTTCATTTAATAAGATCCTTCATATTATTTTCTTATCCTACGTAAAACTCTATTTATATAGAATAACAATCTATAATAGAAAAAATATCATGACAGCTCAAGTGGTTAGAGCAGCTGAGTATTGAGCCGAAGGTCGCGTGGGTTCGAATCCCGCTCGTGACACTAACTTTTTCATCTCGATCGAGATCTTAGGAAAAAGAATAATTAATGAAATGCATGCAGAACACGGGCAGAATAATATATTTTAAAAAGTGTTTCTGTTTATCGTGTACATTTACTAATTGTTTTAATTACTTTGTTAAATATTTTACAAAAGAGAACCTTTTTCAATGTGGCTTGGGAATGTTTTTATATCATTTCTGATAGCCATGCTCCAAGGTGATCTGCTCGTTGTGTAAAAACAAATATTTACCAAGCGAAAATCTTTGATATTCATAAATTGTATACTGTAGGCCTTCCTTAAAAATGTTATTTTGAAGCGTGAATTCTTCTTAAAAATACGCCTGCGTTTTTATTTGGGATTAACGAAATATGCGAGAGAAAAGAAAGGATTAAGGAATGATTTATCAAGAGATTTTTTTTTTGCGTTGTACACACGAACTTGTTATTTGTCTTTACTTAAGGATGACTATGTATTTCTAGCCTTGAAAAATTTAGACATTTGTTAATCCGTCCAATTAGCTGGTTTTATTTATTTAATTTTTGTGTTAAATCCTTTTCAATCGATAAACTGCTGACAGTGAATTAAACAAGCAATCTGCATGTAATCGTATTTGCAAGGCACGTATGCGTGACCTATTATATTCCCTTTGAAGAGAACAAAAGCCCTGAGAATTCCGTCTGAAAAGACTTGAAGAAATTTTTCTTAAAGTTTCCGTGTAGTTTTCTGTTTTAGGCCCTGTAGGACAAAGGACCCTAAGAAACTAGCGTTGATATCACTTGAAATATACCACGAATTTGTCTGAACAGTGAAAATTAAAAAAAAATGTTTTTGTGATGTTTTTTGCTTCTTTAAATTTTAATCAAATATGCTGGTGTTTAGTTTTAAATTAAATTTTTGATACCACGAGAAAAAAATGGCGATTGGGTTAACAATGTAATTTTTTTAAAGTGAATGCTGAATTATTTTAAAAATAAATCGAGAAGAATTTAAAATTTGGCGAAAATCGTTCCAGAAGGCAAGAAAAAACTGCTGTACAATTTTTGCCAAAAGACGTTGCAAAAAATATTTTATATAATTTTTTTCAAGGCTAATAAAAAAAAGAAAAAAAAAAGCAAAAATTAAAATAAAATAAAACGCACCTTAAACAAAGAATACATAGCTGTTGGTCTGAGGTGAGAGAACAGACAGAAGACGCAGTTGGAAAAAAACTGAAAGCCTAGGCGGATGAGGATTGAGGAGGAGGGACGGACAGAAAGGCAAAACGGGGGTCCCTGCCAATTTCTCTCCTTGAATCAATTAATTGTTATTATGTAACGAGGCAAAACCGGTTTATCGATAGATATCTCGATACAAAGTTGAAGTTTAAAGAGCTACGTGGATCGATTCTAAACTTCAATTCACGGAAGACGGAAGAATGCACAGCCTGAGCTGGAAAATAAATTTCTATACCTCTTTGAATACTCAGACGTGCTGTCATGAGTTGATTTTTGCCTGGAAAATAAATTTTTTACCAATTAAAAAAATATATATTGAAACTTTATCGATTCTGTCGAAATCATCCTGTAGGCATACACAGTTGAATAAAAAGAAAAAGAAGGAATAAAGGTGTTTGTCCTTTCTAAGGTCAACTGGAAATCACTGTGTTGTTGGTTCAACCATCATAAGGGCAAACTGAAATATATTTTCTTATTATTCTTTTGGTTTTGTTTGCATTTCCGTTTTTTTTCTTTTTTTTTTCTTATTGCCTTTTAAGATGTTCCACTACCTTCCAAAAATGTCACTTTACGCTCATAAAATATATATAGTTTTAATTAAAAATGGTTGAGCTGAAATTTTGATGGATTTAGATTTATTCATATTTTTTATACCAAAGATAGGTGGTACCAAATCTTCTAGGATGATGGGTCTTTCCTATTTAGAGAAAATGAGAATATTCCCAGATTGACTGAATTTTTTTTAAAACCGATTGTACATAAACAGTAAAGCAGGGATTGTCTAAAACGAATTTGATGCAAGGATGCTTACATATTTTATAATCTGTGGTATGGGTGTACTTAATTGAGGGACCAATATCAGTCTGCCCAGTTAGAAATGGGATAATATCTTCCCTCAGCAGGTTTTTCTTGCTGAAATAAGAGGCTATTATGTCTCCGAGTTGTGGACATACACCTCTGAAATGATAACACTCCTCTCTTACTTTTAAATTTCAGAGTGAGCACATTTCAATATTCGAGTCCTTTTCCAACCATGGCTTGTAATTCAGATAGAGTAATTACCCTGGAGTTTAAGAAACCCTCTTAACTAAACCAGATTACCATTTATTATCTTCTTTATAACCTGTCATAATTGTCTAAGTCGTTGCACACTGCATACACTCTTCATGATAAATGCTACTTACTTTGGAGCACTCCATACAGACATATATTCTGAAGTTCTTAGTCAATTACAAGAATATTTTTGGGGCAGTGGTATCCACTCTTTGAACCAGGTTTTCTTTTATCGTATTTGAAGCACAGAAATTTTGGGGAAATAGAAATCTTGAAGAGATAGAGACTTTTATTAGGCTATATGAAAACAAGGGAGAAAAGGCAATGAAGTGTATTGTAGTGTGTTTTTTATTCATATAAATAGAATTATATATTTCTCTAATAATAGAAATATATTGATAAATATATTTTTTTTAAATTTGCAATAGGGCTTGGCCCCAAGAGGAGTAGGTATAAAGGAAAAGTATATAAGAGAGAAGAAAGAAGGAATAGCAACAAGATCATGTTGCTGTTTGATCAAATCAAGGATTGTTTGCAAAAAATTTGAAAGTTTCATCCCTAAAAGCTCGAAGGGAGTGGGCTGACCTAATATGTTGCGGAAGGGAATTCCACAGATGCACCCCAGCAACTCTAAATGAATCATTCATAGATTTGGATCTATGACACAATCTTTTTATAATATTTATAAACTATGAGAACAATTACAATAGAATATAATGAATAAGTATGATGGGCAGGGCTTACTTTTTATTTTAAATAAGTAAATAAGAATTTATGGCAAACATCTAAACTGTTCAAAAATGAATACGGATATTTGTAGTTTATTCTTATTCTATTAATTTTAATTAAAATAACCAATATATTCTTGTTAGTAGGATAAAACAAAATAAAAAATACAAATCAAAAACTAAGAAATGTTAATCCTCATTTATTAATGGGTTTACTTATAGTAAACATGAAGGTTACTCATTTTGTAAAAATACACCTTTTCTTATATTTTCTCCATTTTAACCTACTTGTATTCTCTTTAAGAATGGAAAGACACCATCTTGAACCCGAAGTTCACAATATTATTGTGAAAATGAGTTATCAAGGTCACCGGAAAGTGGATATTGCAGAGGCAGTTGGTGTTTGTCAGAGCATGCTCTTGTGGGCTTTAGCTCGATTCTGAGAGACTGAAGGTGCCAATAGGAACCCTGGTTAGTGGATCTCAGTGCATTTCAATACTAAGGGAGGAGGGAAATATTGTCACTGATGCAAGACATAACCCTTTCCATAGTGCCTGCCATATCCCAAGTGAAGTACAAAATGTTTTGGCAAGGCCTTTATCAACATTAGGAATCGTTTGGGGTTGGCCTCACATCAGATGCCCCATTGAGATAACCTGCAGCAACAGCCCACCACCAGCAACTCAGAAGAATATGGTTCAGCGAGTGGCTAGAAAAGAACACGGATTGGAATGTTATGTTTGCTGAAGAGTCGCGTTTCTGTCTGTATAATGATAGCAGGCACTGAAGAGTCTACCAAGAACAGGGGATGCATAGAATGCCCCAGTTTGTGCCCCTTCAGTGCAGTTTGGAGGAGGCGGTGTAATGGTCCGGGCTGGGATTTGCTTGCACTGCAGGACGAACTGGACTCCATATCATTTGAAGGCACCCTCACCGCAGATTGTTATGTCAAAGAAATTATCGAGTAATACATCCCTCAAACCAGGGATCTTATTGGCAGGGATTTTCGATTTCTGGGTGAAAACAACCTCTCCTAGAGGCAGAGCTGAGTTGTTCATCAATGCTTAGAAAAAATTTCCCATCTGCGCCTTCCCCCCATCGCGCGTGTAAAGCACATATGGAATGCTTTACAGAGAAGGCTTTTCGATCACCATCCGCAGCCAGTTGACCTGCAACAACTGAGTGCAGCATGGCAACACTATGGAGTGAAATTCCTTATAAAATTAGTGACAACAATTAATTAAGTTTTTAATTGAGATAAAAAAGTCAATGGCACGAGCGGGATTCGAACCCACGATCTTCGGCTAGATACGCCGCTGCTCTACCACTTGAGCTATCGTGACCTCGATCCAGTCAGACCTTAACTTCCCATCTCAACCCTACCTTTTGAATTTTCCCTCCTTTCTGCCATTTTTCAAATGCCGTGTAATCGGATTGGATTCTCGGCGACAAATGAAATGGCCACGGAGAGTTTTAGTGAAGTATACTTCATTTTAATTCATTAAATTCGCTAATTTCGTGGTCCGCTTGACCAATTAATATATTACAATTAATTAAGGTTTTTAGTTGAGATAAAAAAAGTCAATGGCACGAGCGGGATTCGAACCCACAATCTTCGGCTAGATACGCCGCTGCTCTACCACTTGAGCTATCGTGACCTCAATCCACTCAGACCCCAACTTCCCATCTCAACCCCACCTTTTGAATTTTCCCTCCTTTTTTGCTACTAATAAAAACCTTAATTGATGTGTGTTCAATAGCTATGATTTCAGACTGGAAAACTGTAGAATATTTTCCTAGGTGTACTGTCAGTTCAGTATTTGGATTCATCCTGAAGATTACAGCTGCGATGCACTGTCGGTTTTGGAGTTGTCAGTGTATCAGCAGGAGTTGAATGGAATCAGGGATTAAATAATGAATAAAATAATTAAATAATATATATTTTAATTAAATAGAATTGTTCATAAAATATATAATTATCCCATTTATATTAAGTTATATAATTTGTAAGCTATATGTGCATATATCGTATTAATTTTACGTACAAATAATAATTCAAAGAAGCTTCAATCTTGCTTATTTAATTGCTCAAAACCTTAACTCACTTGCGTACAACTTTTATTTCAAAATTTCTCAAATCTTATTGTTTTTAATGTAGAATTGTTTTCGAAGCCTTATTTTATTTTGTTAGGAAATTCATTTTCAAACTCAGAGCCAATTTGATTTTGTTCATCTTACTGCGCCCTCCCCTTAAAATCGCATAGTTTAAATTTTTATTTATATCAAATGATTGTTTAAAATTATAGTAGGTTAATAATTTTTTAAAGATTTATTTGATTATATTTAAGAAAGAAGGTTATTAATTGAAATAAATTAAAAAAAAAAGGATTCGCAGAAAACCTGGCCTAGGCGGTATTGGGGCAACACTGCATGTCCATGCGTTTCGACCGGCGAAGGTACGTCGTTCATTTCGTGTTTCGTCGTCCTCGCATTCCGCGTGTTGGTTTTTTCAATCCGTGATCATCCGAAAAGGTAACAATTTTTGACAATTTCCTTTTTTACATTTCAGCCTTGTTTCTCGCCATCCAACGGGGAAAATATTTATTTAGGCGTTTCGATGGGGTTTTACTTAAAAAAACCATTCGGCCCTAGTTTAACCTCGATCTTTTGTAAATTGTATTTTTTTTCTATTTCCCCCATATGTCTATGCGAATTGAACATATTTTGGTTAAAGTGTAAAATATCTTGTAATTTAAAAGGAATGATGTGGAAAGTCGAATAAAAAAGACCACGCTTTCCTTGTCACCAAATTCGCCCACCCGACCATCTTGTGTACCTTATCCAAATAGTAAAGATAAAACAACTCCATAATGGGTGTGAAGAATAAATTAAAAACTATTCCTCCTCTGATTTATTTAACTTTAAATACAGTTAAAAGGCAAATTGGTTCAGTTCACGTGTATTAATTAAAACTGTCAGGAACGTGGATTTGAAAACATTGACAACAACAAATTTGGTTGACATACATTATATATATCATACAAGTTAATAGTTAATATTTAGTATGAAACATAGCTTTAATTATTATTTTAAAAAACAACATGTTTTGTTTGCTATTGATTCACCAAAGTGGAACAACCTTTTAGGACAGGAGTATTTTTACACACATTTAATGAATTTCAAGCAATTTTCAGTTATTCTGTATGTTACATTAAGGTTATTACATCAGTCTAATACATATTTATTCGGTTATTTTTACTGAAGATTTCTTTTTGAGGTGTGCAAGGTGATGAACGCGCAGGTTATTCAATTCCGTTTATTTGTTCTGTCGGGCCAAAATGGTTGGAGGCTATTAATAATGGTTGTATTTACTATCATAATTTGTAATTATAATGCGGCATTTTGTTCCAAAAGAAAAACCTCGCCGATTGCCGCCGAACATTTACCAAGTCTCAAGTTGCTCGTCTCATCATAATACGCCAAATAGTGTCTACATATACACACATTTGGGGTTTCTGCGGAAACAGGAAATATGTATTTGCCAAATGCCGTGTGAGTCCTCAACTTTCTACTACCAGTCGTGATGAACAAAAATAAAACTCATTGCTGCAGCCTCGATGACTGTTAGGTGTAGTGTCTACAAACTCAGTCATAGAGAACTAGTGCTATTACTTTCCATCCGTTTCCACCCATCAAAAATCTCGTTCAGATTTTTGTGATTTGGAAGTGAAGCATTCCAAATTATTAGTTCAGCTTAGTACAGATCGAGGGTCTCAAAGATAAATATGTTGGGCCAATCCATTCCTAACCTATAGGAACAATGCTATATTGTTCTTTCATTCATCTGTACTATTTAGGAATCTTTTATTATTGAAAAATACAAGCAGTAAATAAAAGTATGTACCTACTGTTGTTTGTTGATTACATTTAGGGATGGTTAGGATTTACATACAGTACAGTTGGTTTCCAAACGTGTGGATGCTTTGCGTTTAGCTTATTCACAAATATTGTACACTTTGAAGCGGACAAGGAAACTAACTATTAGCCGAGCAAGGCATGCACCGAATATTGTTACTCGGTGAATAACCGAACATCCGTCCCCACTAGTCGGGATTCAGTGAATCCCGCATGTCAGGAGCCACATTTAGATTCTAGTTCCTTTAATTTTATTCCATTATGGATCATTTTTTGCTTAGGCGATTTGTGGAGTGAGCCCACAGATTAGGTGATTCCGATTAATTTGGTCTGCCTATTGCTGTATCGGTCTGTTGGGCTAAAATGAACGAAAACTATAAATTATGTTTGCATTTACTGTGATAATAAGTGATTATAATACAGCATTTTGTCCCAAAAGAAAAATAAGCTTTTTGTCATGTTAATTTTATTTACTATCATTTTATTCCATTATGGATCATTTTTATCATACAGTGAGGGTAAGTGTTGCGTTTAAAAAGAAATAGTTTTCTTCTGGACTGCTATCAGTTATACAGTCTATCGTTCCTAAATACTTTCTGGAATATGCATCTCATTTTGCACATTGCCAAAATTTGATTTAACCACTTTTGCCCAAAGGGTCAAGGGTATCAAAAACGTGTGTTTATATCCCTATTAAATTTGTATATTTGTAAAAATCTTTAGTGGTTCAAAAATTGGTAATTTCCACTTTTTCTTAAATCTGAAAAGTATAAATGTTAATTATGTACTAAATTTATTTTAAAACTAGTATCCAATCATTAATTTTTAGTGGCAATAAATTGAGCGAATTAAAAATAATATAAAAATAATAAATAAGAGTATAAATTTCAAGGGGTCAAAAAAGTATTGGCACGGTAGAATCTTTGTTTTAAACGAAATTTTATTTCATTTTAATATTTTGTTACCTCACTGTTTGTATGAATTACGGCCTGGTCTTGGTAGCATCGAGGATACAAGGTAGTGGGTTATTACAGGTCCATTTTTATCCCATTCTTATAATACAACAGTACTGTGATGTTCTGAAGATTTTTTATTGTTCATATCTTTAAGTTCAGCAAGTGCCATAAATGCAGTGTGGGATTAATATCTGGTAATTTTGGAGTTTTGATTTGTTTCCAAACATAAGTAGCCATTCTTTAATTTTATTGGCAGTGTGCTTTGGATCGTTATCTTGTTGAAGTTGCCCAAAATGTCATGTCTGCAATCATAATACCTTCAATGATACTTAGGCTTAAAGTTACACAACATGCACCGTGTTTCCACTGTTGGCCTGACATTCTCATTTCACATTCAGTATTTGGTTTTCTCTGTGACCTAGACTATTGATATCGTGCGGTTTGCACTAAACCTTTAGTAGTCTTATAGTAGTAACCAGCATAGTTGCTTGCCATTGCCGGTAATCTATGATTGACATACAGGGATTGCCAAAGGGAACAGGATTTGACAGGAAGGGGCGGGAGATCCTGTGAAATAAGAAGTGTGACCAGAGGAATAAATTATTGCTTTAAATTAAATACCTCATGCCCAGAGAATCTTTCAGAAATAATTAATATAGAGGCATGATCAGTGCCTCAGCTCCTAATTGCCGGTCCCATCAACGAGGGGGGGATATTTGTCCTGAACCTGGTGGCTGTTGGATCGAGTTGCAGACTTAATAAATGCACAGGAATGTGGGGTGTTTTCAAAGGAACTTCACCAGAAACATTACTTTCAAACAACCGGTGTAAGTAGTGAGGCTGTGAGGATCCATACCTGAGCATAATAAAAGACACTGAGATCTCAGGATTATACAACTCCCGACAATACTCCTCACCCTTTCCCTAACCGCTTTGAGGTCCTCACTGATCCATTAGCCTACAATAGGACAAAGAGTGAAGCTTTTCAGCCATTCTGACAATTTCCACCAATAAATTAATTGCAACTTATTACAATTTTAATAGCGGGGGTTACAACATTTTTATTAATCTATAGCTAAGCGTTTAATTATTTTCAGTGGCTGCTTTATTCAGTTAAGTTTGGAATAGTGGTGACGTTGAATGCTTTGTTTATTTTGAGAATGCATTTTTGATAGTAATAAGATTAACTCCAATCAAATTAGTTTGATTTCCTTTGGAAGCCAGTCTTGTTAGTTTATGTGATAGTTCATTTAGAGGTTTTTTCTAATTTTATTCTCTACCTGCTGATTTAGCAGTGATACTATTTCTCATAGATTCTTGCAAACATAACATAGTGATTTATTATAACACTCCGTTGTCACTTAAACTAAACCCCTCTAATTTAATGAAATATTTATTGTTATTCAGATATCGTGAAATATTTATTCTTTTTTTTAGAGGCACAAAAATGAAACTTAACAAAATGGTGACATCCTCTAGGAGGAAAAATAGGAAGAGGCATTTCACCGCTCCTTCCCATATCAGGCGGCGTCTCATGTCCGCCCCTTTGTCCAAGGAACTTAGACAAAAGTACAACGTTCGCCGAATGCCTGTGAGGAAAGATGATGAAGTACAGGTTTGTAACTTTGACTTTAGAATAGGAGAGATCATTTTTTCAAATTTTACAGTTGAATTTGATTGTTGGTTTTTTACACAGTTATTACTAACAAAACCTTTATTCTTTCAGATTTTTTACATTATTAAAGTGCTTCATAGTGGTTAAGATGCATTAAAATTTCTAATTATTTTTATTAATTAAAAAAAATATTTTAAAATTTATCTTTTATTATTTTTGTTGTTTACTTGAAAACAGGGTATGCGCGCTCTTTACCAAATAATTATTTTAAAATAATAAATTCCTGGTCTATCTAGTGAATGTTAATATACATATTACCCATTACATAATTCAAATGAAAATGGGAGTAAGCTATATGATTCACACATAAGGTTTCTATTAATTTTTTTCAGGTTGTTCGAGGTCATTACAAAGGACAGCAAGTTGGTAAAGTCATTCAAGTGTACAGAAAGAAATTCATAATTTACATTGAAAGAATCCAGAGGGAAAAGGTCAACGGGGCTAGTGTTTATGTGGGAATTCACCCCTCTAAGGTAAGTAAAATAATTAAAATATTAGTCCATATCAACGGACTAAATTTGATTTATTTTTTCTTAATGGCGTTCTTTATTTTTTCAGACTGTCATAGTCAAACTTAAGGTCGATAAAGACAGGAAGGAGATCCTCGACAGAAGATCCAGAGGTAGAGCTCTTGCCAAAGGCAAAGACAAAGGAAAGTACACTGAAGAAACATCCACCACTGCTATGGATACATCATAATTTTTTATTTCAAAATATAATTTTTATTAACAGATAATAGAATTTTATCGCCTCGTTCTTCTTACTCTTTAGGTTGTATAATTATTTGTGTCACATGGTGTGTTATTGAACATTATTGTTTTTGTATATTCTTGTAAAAGTCATAAGCATGTAAGAAATGAAAGTTTTTCGATTATCTTGGTTGGATGTATTTTCAGCATCGTGCCATCTATAATGAACCAATTGTTTCAAAATTTGTTTTTTTCCTTTGTTAATTTTTTTTATAGGTTTTTCAATAATGAAATAGGTGAAATTATTTTTATTACGGGCATGAAAATGTTTCTTGCGGGTTAACTATTTTAAATAGAGAGGTTCATACATTAATAGTTTCTTGTGCCTAGTGAAACAACGCACTGATGATGTCTCCACGGCAAATTAAATCCGTATTTATATTTTCTTTTGTGATTGATCAGTCATCATAGTTTCTTTCCAAAAGGTAGATTGGAACTGAAACGCTGGCCTCATCCCCAATCTACCTTTTGGAAAGAAACGTATTTATATAGTAAAATTTGGCAGGATATAAATAAGAAATCTTCCTTCAACCAATATTCTCATAAAATTACCAGTATTTTTACGAAATGAGTATTAATAATGCACACAAGATAATATAAATTTGTGGCTCTTTCAAAAATGTTTCTTTTGTCACAGTACTTCAGAGGCTGACCAATTGATAGATTTTGTAAATGGCTGTCGAGTCAAGTAGAAAAAACGGGTCATAACAATTCTTTCGATATCAGAAGGCATGAGAGGTAATATTAGCCGATTCAACACTTAATATATTTAATAGGTGATCCAGCTGAAGTAATGAGATGTAACCAGGCGAAAAACCAATATAATTTTGCTTCAATTTTGTATATGTAAAAGTTTTAAGCGTTAGATGTATCAACCACTTTTGTACTCGTGAATACTCTAGATCACGGTATAGTCTTGAAAAAGAAAATTCACTTGTTACTGACAAGCTTTCGCCTTATTTTAAGGTCATTTTCAGGGCAAAACAATATTTGTCCACAGATTTATCAAGCCTTGCTCCCAAGTATTTGTAAGAAAGCTCCTCATCGACGAATCTTAACTACATAGATGGAAAAGTCTGCTGTATCTAATGTGAATCAAGGGTGTACACTGTCTTTTTTTTAGCCATTTATATCGACCTTGTGGATGAATTGGAGTATGAAATAAAGATTGAAATTGCGTTTACTGACAACCTGGTTAACCTCGCTGATCACTCTCTCTCTAAAAAAAATCCAAGTGGTCATCGATTAGAGAAGCATTCGGAGGAAAATTCGTCCGAAGTTTCAGGAAGGAGCCCTAATTTGGTACACAGATACCTCGAAGATAGAACAGTGAGTTTGTGTAGGTAAAAGGGCTGAACTATATCCAAGAAAAACCCCTTTGGCTAATCCCAACAATTTTCCAAGTTGGGGTTCAACTCTGTGCACAAGAGTTGATAAAGACGAATATGAAGGCTTTACATACTTAAGGACAGATAAGCAGCTATAAAGGCGCTAAATTAACTAATGTCTAGAAAAACAGAACAATATCACTTTCAAGGGGGTTTTGAGACATGAAAAAGCCCTTTTTGAAGGAACAAAAAGAGCCCCTTAATCATGGGATCAGAATATCAACTAGGTGCATTGGAGTGTGTTTAAGTCACAGTTCAGTTGGAACTGGCACATCGTTTGAGAAAGAAACGCTCAAGCAGAGGAAAAAAATGTCAAGCAGGAAAGCTAAGAGATTCATCTCTCAAAAGGAAGGCAAAGGAGGAAAACTATATAACCGGCAACTGCCCTCTCAACTACCACCTAAAAAAGATGGGAAAAGCAGAGACATAAACAGACCGACTCTGACAGGAGGAACCAGAGACAGCAACCCACATCCTTTGTGAATGTAAAGCATTAGTCCGGTTCTGGGACATGAAAGGAAATGAACAGGATCGAATCAACTGACCGGGACCAGAACCACGGTTAGGGTGTATGGGAGTGTGATTAAGTTGAAATTCGAAAAATAGCTTTAGAAATAAACACTAAAAAACTAGGTATGAGCCAAGGCAAAAGATTTATAAATCTCTTTCAAAGGAGACTGCCATTTCTACGTATATTCCCGTTAAAGCGAGTATCTCCCAGGGCAACATCCAAGGGTCTTATATAAACAGCCAGGCTAATGCAGGGACAGGCTCTAAGGGATCCTATTCGCATAACAAGGAGAAACTAACACTCCGAAGGGAGCTTCAGCTAAACAGAACTTAGGGGATGCGTGCTGATGCCATGACTCCAAAATTCTGTTTTGACAAAAACTTTTTAATAAAAATACCTTGCAGAGCAGTCTGGGAGAGTCGGATCCCAGTTAATGCCAACTATTGTAGATGGCTCCAAAACCGAATATGGGTCAGGAGCTGGCATTTACGGAAATAAACCAAGGACTAGAATAATAAGCCTTGGACAATATGCCAACGTCTTTCAAGCGGAAACTGGCTATTTAACACGGTGTCAGGAAGATAAGGCTGGAGATTGTCAATAGAAAAATAGTCTACTTGGACAGCGATACAGCTGCATCGGCGGTAAAGTCCACAATCATTTAGAGAAGACTGCATTAGAGCCCTGTCAGACATTGGGGAAAATAATATTACCCTTGTCTGGATACAGGGCAGAGGGGCAAAGAGGCTGATAAATTGGCCAAGAAAAGTTCATTGAGGACACCTATTGATGCTGTACCCTTTTGTGGCTTACCAAATTGCCAAAAACGCGGATTATAGAATGGTTTAATAAAATGTCTCCGATCAAATGGGAATGTAGCCCGGGACAGGATACGCGAAAAAGTTTATCAAAGGACCATCGCAGAAACTAGCGGCATAACTAGGATTAGAATAATAGTTGGACTGTTAACTGGACACAGCAAATTCCGGAGGCATATGTATAGACTCGAAGTGGCAGAAACTAGCCTGTGTAGATATTGCCAAGAAGAATTTGCGGAACACGTCCTCTGTTGGTGCGAAGGCCTACATAGATTCCTAATCCTGGGAGAGGAATAGCCAGGGCCTGAAGGAATAAATACGGGAGCCCTTGAAAAAGCTTTGGGTTATGGTAGATGTAGATGTAGAATTGGTCGGGGTGAAATATACTGCGCCCTTTAAGAACTATTCTATCCCTCGTTCTGTGCCTATGGCACACCGGTGAGTATTATTTCATCAAAGAACTTGATTAGTAGGCCTGCTTTCAGTGGTTGAATCTCTTCTACAGTCGCATTGTACATCTCAAAGCACTTCCTCTTGCGGGCAAGTGTAGCCCCACAGTTTGTTGAGTTATGGTAAAAAGCCTTAAGTTTTAACGATGAGCTCTAGCTAAAAAATTGAGGTGCACAATAGACCAATACTGGTCGCAGTGCACAGGTCGTAAAGAGGACGGCTCCCATATAATTTAATCTGTATATACAGCCAACATTCGTGTTCTTCCTAAAAATATTTTGTAGATGACAGCCACCCTTTCATCTAAAACTTACCTGGCTAGTCTAAACATCCAAATGCATTTAAACCTTCAGTATTGGTCGAGCAAAAAAGAAAAAATAAACTAAATCAATCCACATCAACTTTATCCTCTGAAAATCCAGTTGGATATTGTGTGCTAGCTACCTGGGGCTATACACTGACAAAAGACTCCCTATACGCGACTGTAAAAACATGAAACTAACAGATATTACAAATCACTCTAAGTTACTTAACCAAAGTACTTAACACCTCAGAAACGAACTTACTATTTATAAGGTCTTCAAAAAAGGAATGCGAAAAACTTCTCTCTCTTAGCAGGCAGGATTTGAAGGAAATTATATACACTCAAAGACAAAAACCGGACACTTTTATTTATTTATTTAAATTCGATAATAACTATATAACTAATATAAAGATTAACAGTTGACTTAAAGCATAAACACAACATAAATAACTTGTTTACCTTTATAGTGTAACTAATCCTTTTACACTCTTAACATTAAAATAAAGAAAATCAGTTCAATTTCATTTCATTTGCATCCTTAACAGAGCCAAATTGTCGAGTGAGTCAATTGGTTTTTTAAATTGTATTCTATGATAAAACAATAAATTTGGGTTAAAAAATTTTTTTTAAACAAGGTTTTGAGTTTGAAGTCGAAAAGATCTCGGCTGGGCAGATTCTTTGGCCAATGATGGACGTAGCGACCATTACATAGCCCAAGTCCTGAGTGTGCCCCCTGCTCTACTATCCACGATGGTCTCTAACCATACGGTACAGGGTCACCGCAAGTCTCGATTGAACAGAAGGTAGTGGTCGACCGCGATGTACGACGGCCGTGGATTATCGTTTTATTGCTCTTACTGCACTACGGAACAGTCATTCAACTCTAAACGGTCCGTAATGTAAGAGTGAGCTCTAAAAGAGTCCTCAAAAGGCTTCATAACAACAGCCTAATCTCTAGACGTATCGCATCAAGTTCTCTCACCTGGAAAGAGAAAGGCGACTATTTGCAACTGTGACACTTGAACAATGGGCAGCTGTTCTCTTTAGAGGTGACTGTCGAGCGTAAGGGCGAGTTCTAAATCATCAGAAGACATCATGAGAATAGTATTATCTCTAGACGTCCCACATCAGGTTCTCTACTATTGGAGAGGCATCGATAAGAAAGGCGATTCTTATCTCGAAGCATCTCCTTTGGACACTCGAGGGGGAGGCGTTTTTCTTCATAGATGAGTGTCGGGTCGGTTTGTGCCAATCAGATTACCGGGATCGTGTGTGGTGTAGTCGTGGAAACGCTTTGCTTCATGCGCCATGCACGAGTCACAGCCTTTTCAAAGACAGTCCATTGTGGTATAGGGTCAAATCAACGTCCATGCCCGTGCCGAACTGATTGTCATGCAGAAATGATCTTTGACTGCACTAAGGTACATTGAGCAAGTTCTGCGTTAGCTTTGGTCTCATTCGTTCCATTTATTAGGGACAACATCGTGTCAATGCATGATAATGCTCGACCGCATATAGCTCCAGTTATCACCCATTTCTCGGAGGATGTAGGGATTACCGCAATGAAATGGTCTGGGTGGTCCCTCACCCCAATCGAGATGCTCAATCCTTATACAATATAAACCACCCATATAATCCCACCAGACGACTGAAGAGAATATGGCCTTACGACACATGATCCATGCCAATTGTAAATTTAACTCATTAAATATAATTTTACGTTTTCCTGAGAGGTATCCTATAAAACAACGGGTTTGATATCGTCTGCCGCCTTCAACAAGAGTTGAACAGCTTAATACTCGATGACCCTTGGGGACTGAAGGCCCTCCCCTGAAACGAGAGGAAGTAACACGCGCTATTAAGAGCAAAACCATGTAATAAATTATTAGTTTTTTTTATCTATCACTAAATGTTTTTTCGATATTTTGGTGAATTTTCTTTCAAACCATCATATTTTAAACAGATAAAAATACACATAGTTTGAAATAAACAAGAAAATACGAATGTCAGTTTTTCTTTGTCTTTGAATGTATAACAGGAATTATTTACATGATTTAGTAGGCTGTCGGACTTAAGAACTGGTTAAGTTCTTTCGGCGTGCGTTTGTTCTTGTCCAACTTTAACCAATGTTTTATCGTTGTCAAGAGGGGGTTAGTAAAACGTCCACACGGAGTGGGGTAAAGCACAACAAAGATAGTGCAAACTAGCGCCTCCCCCACTCGTTTACAGAGCTTTTGACCAAGTTCACTGTACCATAGAAAGGGAGCTTTTCCGTCGACAAGAACGGTCTCGGTTGCCAGTCAGGTGGACAATGCGTGCGGAAGATAGACCCATTGAAAAATCGGAGGAATAGCAGATTTGCTTCTTTTTTCTCTCATGGCACTTCATTCTCTTATCCTCTTCATGTCGGAAAAACTCAACCGGAAAAAGAAGAATGAGGTAAGCCTGAAGAAGTTCAGGCTGAAAAACGCAAACTTCATCCCTTGGTGTAAAAGAAAACTTAGCACCAGAGCAGAGTAAATACACATATTTTCTTTTAGCTTTAGATATATTTTTATTTTACATAGAAACAACCATATATTATTTTCATCAAAGCACCATCATAAAGATCCTGTTTCGCAGTTCCAGAACCAAAACCAGTGATATATCAAATACTCAAGAATATTTAATAAGATTTTATACAATTTTTCCCGCCAAATTAACCAATTTTAACTTCAAATTAACCATTTTTTTAAAGCATTAACAAAAATTTTGGAGGTTTGGTTGGTTGGTATGAAATATAAACATGTAAAGTAAAATTCCAGTACATTTTTTTAACTTCAAATTAACATTTCCTTATTTTCGAATTATCCTTTTCTTTAAAGCATTTAAAAAATTTAAGAGAGGGTATGAAATATAAGCAAGTCAAGCAAAATTCTTCTATATTTGCGATTTTTGTTTACATATAAAATGATCGTGCTCTTATATAAATAATTCTTCTAATTAAATCGAGATATTTTTTAAGTATACAATAATTGGACTATTAAATAATTATTTCATATTTAAAAAAAGACTCGAATTAATAGAATTTTTTTTTTTTTTTCTGACCGGTTGTTTGATAATTTGTTGGAGTCGTGAGGAGCGGTCAAGAATGAGGTAGGTTAGAAAAACACGCTTCGACAATTATTCGGGTCGTCTTCAGGGCATACAGTGTGGTGCTATTCTGGTGATGTTATATTAGTTTTGTTTTAAATAGTTGTGATATACACAACAGCACAAGAATAAAGGTCGAAACGTCGGCAAAAAATGAAAAAAGCGTTATTCTAACTAGCGTTTGAAGGGTTAATTTGAAGTTAAAAAGAGTTATTTTGATGAGAAAAGGTAATGTGAAATTAAAACGGGTTAATTTGAAATGAAAAGGTTACTTTGAAGTTAAAAATGGTTAACATGTTGAAAAAAGGGATAATTTTAAATGAAAAGGTTATTTTGAAGTTAAAAATGGTTAATATGATGGAAAAGGGGTTAATTTGAAATTAAATCGTGTTAATTTGAAGTTGAAAAAGGGTTTATGTACAGTTAGAAATGGGTTAATTTGAAGTTAAAAGGGTTAATTTTTTTTTTGACTGGAGCTTCCGACATCTCGGTCATTTCAGCCCCCAACTATGTCTATATTCTATTTACCCTTTCAACAAATTCATACAAATAAATACATTCATACACATAAATACATCCATACAGTACACTCATTCCGTTTGGTCGGTGGAGTACTTGATATTCCTCCACCGACCTAAAAGGGTTAATTAACAAACGTTAATGTAAAGTCAAAAAGGGTTAATTGGAAGTTAAAAAAGGTTAATTTGTAGTTAAAAAAGGTTAATGTAAAAAGTTAATTTGACGTTAAAAAGTGTTAATTGGAAGCTAAAAATGTGTCATTTGAAGTTAAAAAGGTTAATTTGACGTTAAAAATGGTTAATTGAAATAAAAAAAGGCTAAGTTAAAGTAAAAAAGGTTCATTTTGAAGATAAACAGGGTTATTTTGAAGGTTAATTTGAAGTAAAAAAGGGATTTTGAATTTAAGAAAGGTTTGAAGTGTAAACCGGTTTATTTGAACTTAAAAAATTTTTATTTGAAATTAAAAAGGTTTAATTTGAAGTTAAAAATGGTTAATTTGAAGTAAAAAAAGAGAATTGAGTACAAAAAGGTTAATTTGAAGTATAAAAAAAGAGTAATTTAAAGTTTAAAAAAATGTTGATTTGAAGTTAAAAATGGTTAATTTGACGAAAATAAGCTATGTATACATAAAAAACAAAATTTTCCCCATCAATTAAGGTTGTCTTGTATTCGAAAATATTTTTGGTTTTTTAAGCTTTTCTCATGAACTTGTGACGCCTACCGTAAAATGATTGAACTTGACTTCTTTGTGCCTTAAATATTTTCGTTGTAAAAGATAATTTTGTAATAGTATTTGTTCAATCTTAGTGATATTTCCCAAAGGTGTTCTTACCAGCCAGGCCTCGTATTTATTCTGTAAATAGGCCATTTTCATACCGACATGATCATAATTAGTCGTAAGTAATATGACACTATGATAACGATGATTTGCAAGTAAAACGAGCTACATTTGATTTTTTTCCAAGAAATTTTAAGTAATTTTGAGTTTATTTTTCTATTTACATATAACAAAAAAGATGTGACAAAATTAGGAGATAAAAGGTTGTTTTACCTTGTTTTGTTGTTATACTGCTCGTCCCACGGATCAATGGCAGACCCTCAGTCAATTTGAGCAATATAAATAAATTAATCTCTCCTTCTGTGTAAAGACATTGTCAATAAAATATTTTTTTGTAGTAAGGGTATAAAACGTATCTGACATTTGATTCGGCTAATTAGGATGATGCACGAGGACGTGTGTTTTTAATTTGTTTGATGAGACAGCTTTCTCGGAAAATTATGCGTAGGATGCCATTTGTACGCTCCGGCGAATCAAAGGAAATTAGAATAAAAACAAATTAAGGAGAAGAACAGAAAATTTCTTCTTGAGTCCGAGGAGTCACGAAACAAGTAGTTTGGTCGGTTCAGTAAATCCGAGTAATTTTGTAACCACAATAAATTCACCTTTTAACCACCCGCGTAAATCTTCCTAGCCCTCTTGTAAGACAGGAATTACTTTACTTACAATGTACAGTACTTACTAATCAAACAACTTTCCCAGAAGTTTTTCACCCGTGCCTTCTAGATTGACATGCCCTCTAGATCTCACATTCTTTTCAGAAAAATCTACAATGAAGTCTCAGCAGTCATGAAACATGTAGTTAGGTCGCTTCAGTAAATTCCAGTTATTTTGTAAGGACAGAATGGCATTTATAAAGCTTTCTAAGTCTAGGTGCAGCCGTTTCAAAGTTATCACGAGATTTGTTACAACTCGGTACTTACTAATCAATCACATTCCTTGTTGTTTACCAACTAAATCTTTCTAGGGATAGGTGGACTCGTTTCAATGTTTTCAATTTGGAGGGTGAAAAATAAACATTTTTTTGATCTTCCCAAAATGTTGTAGAGAAGGGTTTTTGAGGTGGGAAAAACGAATATCAACTTTTTTTTGTTAAAAAAAACAAAACATGTTAACCTAATTTCCTACTGCGCTCGGAAAAATTAGAAAAGCGGCAATGTAACCATTACAAGGATAACAGTTTAAAAATTTAACCTCCTGAAAGTCGAGAACCACGTGCAGTGTTCCAAGTTTTCCAAATATATGCATGTCATGTAAATGTATAAATCATAAAAAATAGGTATAATCATTTTAAAAAAAAGTATGGTACAAATTTATTGTATCAAATGATTAAATTTGTTATAAGTAAATTATATTTTCAGAGAAATAAAAACTTTGGCATGGATATGGCACAAATGTAGCAATGTTGCGAAAATTAAAAAGGGATTCTTCTATTTTGGGTTAATTAAAAAACTTACACCGTAAATATACAGTATAAATACATCATAACATAGTATATAAATATATTGTTTTTGATATATAGAGGAGTCCTCAGGAATTTATAGTAAGAAGAAATTTTTCAGTTCCCAAAATATAGTTTTTTTGTAATTTCTAGGTAAATTTTAAATCTATTAATGATCAGTTACTGTGGCTTTGCCCACTTTAAACTTTACTAGCGATTTCGCTATACTTTAAACCTTAAATTGTAAGGTCTGCCAGATGATGAACGTAAGTAAATCAAGTAATTCTTGTCATACAGTATGTTTTTAAATTTACATGTTTTCCCTCCATCCATTGTTTTGGTAACACTGTGGGTAACATTGATTCTGAGGACCAATCAACTGAACAATCCCAATAATTAATGCTCCAGTGCTTATGATTTAATTGTAAAAGTTGACAAATTTTGTGCCAAGACTATTCAGATCGGTTTTAAAACTTAATAAGTTTAATAATATGGGATTCCTTGAATTGTAATTTTATCCAGCGTTACTGATAGAAGATATTAGCGGACATGGGACGATTGTGTAATCTAATTTCCGACGAATTGCAAATATATTTTCGCTTCAGTAGTTTTTCGTAGTACGCAATGTCACTCCAAGACAAAAATGCATAGGGCTTTCTTGGATTGGAGGCAATCATAAATCCGTCAGCCGTTCTCGTTTATACACGGCCAAACCGTAAATCGTCAGTCCGTTTGGAAATGAGTAATTTAAAGCAGATCGCACGTGTTTTTATTTCCTAGAGCCGCTCACGGCCGTTGCCACGCTCCGCTGCATATCTCCTGACACTGGGTCCTGCGCTGCGTTACTCGTCCATAAAACTAAGCGCTTTCCTTCGAAGAATATTTCTAATTCTGCAAAGAGAACATGTGCCGTTTTTTATTGCAATTAAGTGTTCCCTGGTTGCTTTTATTATCATACGGCAATGAGCGTTACGTTAAAGGAAACAAGATTTACTACGGGAATTTTAAAGGTCAATTGCTGAGCTTCAGATCGCGTGCCAATCCGTCAACATTTGAATTGCTTCAAACGGCTAAAAAACAATGGATTTACTAAACTGTCATATCTCGGTGCAGTGTTAATTAAAGTTTAATTCCTGGCTACTAACAAATTATTTGAAAAAATAAATTTATTTAATTATTAGGCTTATTTTACCTTCATCGATGCCTAGATCTCACGACACATTCTAGCCACCATACATTATTTGGTACTTTTTCTCGCAGCGAGACCTTTTTTCGTGTTTCATTATCTTCCCAGTTGTTTTTCACCGGTGCCTTCCAGATCAACGCCATCTAGATCTCCCTCCCTCACTCTCTTCCCCCTTTCGCTCTCACTCTGTCTGTATCGTCACACTTTCAACTGGATAGAAAATTTTTTTAATTGTACTGAAAAGTCGGTTTATCATTTAGGATGGTACGACACATATGATGTTGTTCCTGGTATATATCGTAATTGTCCTAATTATCAAATTTCAAATATTATTTCTGTTTTTTCTACACCTGGGAATGATATATACAGAAGCCAAGCAAGAATAGGGCACCTGGATGGCCAAACTTCTGGCAAATCTTCATTCTTCAGCTCTTTGACCTGACAGTCAGGTCAATAGGCGAACAAATTTAAAAAAGTGGGAAGGGAAGCTATAATACGACTTAGAATCGATGGAAAACCTTTTGCCAGGAATGTTTCTCCTCAATGGCGGACCAGTGCTTAAAAGATTAGAAAAACTTGTACAACAGTGAGATAATTAATGGAGATTATTGGTACATTAACAATGAGCGATTTGCGGAACCTATATGCATATATTGTTTATTTTTAATAAATTTCTGGAAGTTGTTATTTATACATAATACATCATAAATTCGTATGTAAAAATTGAACCTGGGATTTCTATTTTCCTGGTAGGGTTTTTTAAATGACTGTGGTTTAACTGGTTTTATTTTTACAACTTCCTGCTAGTTTGACCCTAGATGGGAAACCCAAGAAGTCAAAGGCATCAATAAATGTAGTCGGTGGACCGAAACTAACAATAAGTGTACTAACGAGGAAGAGCCTGCTGACTCATACAGTTGTGAAAAAAGATGATTGTTTGATAACAGAACCGATTATCATATCAAGACCGCTCATTCTTTTCCGTTTTGTGATAATTAACTGACTGAATTGTGATGACAGAAAATTTTGATGTTGGATTCGGGATCTGTGATAGTTGGAGATGGTTTTCTTGGATGACTTCATATTAGGAGTGAAAAAAAGGAAAGCTAGGTCGGTTTGAATAAAACTATGGATATAGCTGACTATTTAATTTCACTATGTTTGAAACTCTCCCACCTGGTTTTTCCATTTTATGTGTAATATGATAACCTGCTGGAGGTTATGATACAGTGTAGGAGGTTTTAGATCATGTCCCACCATCATCTCGAATATTCACAATTGTTGAACCCCCCCAGCTTGTTATTTTATTACGTGATATAAATAAACTAACCAGCTGGATGTTTCGATTTCGATAATGTTGTAGAGCTTTTTACACCATTATCACGTAAATTCATTTTGTTTGAAACCTCTCAAACTGGTTATATTACATCACGTGATAGTTTAACACGCTGGAGGTTACAATTCCGATATAGAAGTTTGTAGAACTCGTTCCACAATTTACCAGGTCATTCACTATATTTCAAAATTACAAGTTCAAACATATCGGTTAAGACGACGTAGCGGCTTCTCAGAATTAGAAAATGTCGATAAGGCATGGTCAATTCGGTTAGGATGGAATTAAAAGTTGGTGTGGAACCTTTGTACGACGGATTGTATCATCTCAGATAAAAGAAATGTTGAGATCATGTGTGCAGTGAGCTTAGCGATGAAGTAAGGGCTAATTTATCTAAGGACTGATTGGATGCGCTGGATATTCGATGGACCCCACAGTTCTACTTGGTATATCCTAGGTACGTAGGTATGTGTATCCTCACAAACATTTAACACTACCCAACCTAACCCTAACTAACCTAATCATTCCTAACCTAACCCAACCCATGCACACTCCCCGAAAACGCGAAAATGGCGAAGCAAAAAGTATTCAGACCAAAATCATATCCGTCTAAAATTAAAAACTTGTTCAATTTACAATCTTTGCTTTTTTATTGGACTTAGGGTTTTAATATGCCGGCGTTTTTTCCCTTTTTATAGACCTACTAGAACCCTATATGAAAGAATATTGCAGCCCTTTTATTAAGTGAACACAAAGGGCATTGGGCCAGAAACTAAGCATGTTTTTATATATGGTGTTTTTTCATCATTGGAAGCAAGTTAGGAAAAGAATGACATGAAATTACAACGAACAAATACAGCAAATGCACAGAAGGCAAACTTAGTTGTTGTTTATTACCTTTTTTGACCGGATTCCTTCCTTTTTTCCCCATTTTCCACCCTAACTTAACTTAACCCCACCACCTTAATCCTAACTCTAACCCCACCCAATCTACTCTAACCATTCCTAACCAAACCTTAATCCTATCTCTAACCATTCCTAACTTAACTTGCCTTAACCCATGTGCCCACTCGCCTGTCGAAATTGAAGCTCTTAGACTCTTCTCTTATTATCGGAAGTCAAAACCAAAACAAGTAAATAAAACAAAGGATCAAAATCAAAATACTCCTAATCTATCCGTGATTGATGTCTATATGCTACTTCTTTGGTCGACAAACATAGCGCTGTTTTGATCAGAGATTTCCAATTTGTTTGATCCAAAAGCTTACCAGCGAACGCAAAAAGGCGAAGAGTTCCGCAAAAGAGGTGGATTCTCCACGAACTCGGTTTTATCGATTACAATCGAGACGAGAGAGTAGGTTACTGCTCCTATTAGATTCAGTTTTCAGCCGGTATTACATCAATTAAGCTTATTATTTGTTGTTTGACGTAAGTAAAGTCAGCCTTTTATCGATCCTGGTCCGCCTACTATCTCTGAATATCTGGACATTTTGGTCATCATTTGTTCAATAGTAAGTCATTTGTTACAAAGCAAGTCTTCCTCGCACTCGTCCCTTCTACTTACCATAGGTCAAATAAGATGCCATTTCATTCCTTTATAATTTTATTGTTAACGATTATTTTTAATTGTTTTGAATGTGGTCGGTTTTGACGGCATTTATTGAATTTGTTGAATCTTTTGACGATTTCAAAATTTTGACGTTCATCGCCGTAAGCCTTTTCGAAACCTTTGATCTTTTTGATAAGTTATTTAATTGATGGACGTCTTTTCCTGTCGTAAAATTGCAAATTGAGCTTAATCCTTCTTGTAATTGCATTTTGGTTTATATTAATTCACTCAAGGCCGGCGAATGGGAATGAAAAAAGAAGCCATACGAAAAAAGTTAATAATTAAGTAATAACTGTAGACACTAATTAAAGTCAAGACGAAGAAAACACGGAATGCTTGCCTTCTGTGTATTTTCTTGAATATCTAGGCCATCCTTTGTTACATTGCTTCCAACGACGAAAAACACCATTTATAGAACACACATCCTTTTCTTCCCTAAGCTTTCTGTGTTCGCTTAATAAAAGCGCGCCAAACTTTGGCTTCCTGTACGGAGCGAGTAGGACTATTACGGGGGAAAATCACTCTTGATACCAAGAGTTAGTTTCTCGGAGTGGGAACAACACGGATTATTGAAAAACTAATTCCAACAAAAAAAGCAAAGTTTATAATTTTAACAAATTTTTAGTTTAACACGGATTTGATTTGGAGCTGAAAATCCAATTTTCGCACGACTATTTTCGCGTTATCGGGTTGGGTTAGGTTAGGAATCATTAGGTTAGGTGTTTGTGAGGGTATACAGGTCCGTTTTATTGATAAATTTGACAAACTCGTTTGAACTTAACACTTTCTCGTGTAAAAGTGCTTTGATAAGTTTTTGATTAAAAATATCAGCATTTTGGAAATATTTGATAAAAGTATCGACCAAATACTTGTGGTATGAAACCAGTACTATAGTAAACAATAAACAACAAGTCCGGTTATGTTAACCAGCATTCTTTAATCCTTTGTTTTAAGTATTGGTTTGGGGTTCGCCTTCTGATAATATTGTTACTTAAGTACTGTAATGCAGGTGAGTGGACGCATGGTCAGGGCTAGTTAGGTTAGGAATGGTTAGAGTAAGTTAGGTGGGGTTAGAGTGAGGATTAAAATTAGGAAGCAAAATAATTGATCTTATCGATTGGACAAGTTCTTTTAAATGTGGTACTGACAAACAAATATAGATTAGCCAATATGTAAATAAATTAAAAACTGAAGTTTTTTAAAGTTTAAAATCCACACATGGCCTATAAAAGAACTGTTATTTCATTGAATGGTTTGAATTGTGTGGGCGAAGGTTTTGAATCCTAACAAGATTTAACAGTTTTGACCTTCGCTAATGCCCAATGAAGACCTAAATTTAGATTTCCTTCCGATATTTACAAGAAAAAAATATTTTCAAGAAACAAGAACTAGAAATAGGCTTTTAACGTGCGATATTGCATTTAAAATACTGGCTAGGAGGAAGAAAGAAAAATTAGCGGTGAAGAACGAAGATGCGGCGATGAACAGCAAACCCTGCAAACGCCAAAGCACGGTTGTTGAGTATCGGCCGTTCTCCACGGCGGAGCGATTTGGCCAGCTTAATACATTTAGTTCGGTTACAACAGCATTTTTAAAATTTACATGAAAACTAAATCACTTATTAACCTTAATTTTGAGTTGTTTAAACATCGTCCCACTGTTTCTCAACATTTGTCAGCAGTAGATTTGGTGCTTTTTACTCAAATACATGATTTGATGTCGCATTGATTTTAAAAAATTAGCTGTAATGATATTCTCTTGGAAAGGTCAAAATTGTGCGTTTCGCTCACAACATAATCTGGTAGAGACACGCCCCTGCAATTAATTAAGATACTTCAGTAACAGTATTATCTGGAAGGCGAACCCCAAACAAGTATCTTAAACAGAATCAAGCTAACGTAATCGTATTTAATGTTTATATATTACTAATTTGGTTTATTTTGGTCGTCACGAAGATTTTTACCGCTAACACACTACCTAAATTAACCCCGTTCCAATCCTAGCCCTGCCTAATTCAACATAGTCCCAACCATAGGGATAGGGATAGGGTTAAGAGAGGCACCTCGACCTGAGTAGATCTATTGTGCTCCTTTATTTTTTTTACAACTTACTGAGTAGCTTCAGGTATAAGCTTGCCAGCGGCTCCATAGTGCAGGCTCTTGCTTGCTGCTTTTCCTTTCCTAGTTGCAACCAGCTGAACTTGCATATGATCTTACAAAGAAATAAAATGTGTTCTGCGGTCTCCTCCTCTTCTTGGTAGTATCTGCATAGTGTTTCTTCTCTGTGCATGTGCCTTCTTAAACGGGATTGCCCTGTCAGAAGTCCGACGAAAATCCTGGTTCGGTTGCGGTTACCTTCCAGTAATTCCTTTGTACGTTTTTGCGGATGGCAATGAATTGTGTGCCTCATCCCTGGGGCATTCCACCGATCCATTTTAAGATGCATTCTCTTTTGTGGTAAGATGCCAAGTAGGATGCGGGACTAGAGAGTACAAGTTGGTCTTCCTCTTTGGCCAACATGTCAGCCTTTTAATTGCCTCTTTGCCCCAAATGTCCAAGGACCCATGTCAGGGTCAGGTTGTGTCGCTGATTTCCGCCAGGGCCTCCAAGCACTTCCAAACTATCTTTGCTTTCAGCTCGCCTCAGCTTTGCCTAACCGTCAGAGAAGATGTCTATGTTCCGGGAATATATTCCTAGCCTATTTAATTCCCTGGTGCAGTGTTCCACTGCTATGATTTCAGACTGAACAACTGTAGCATATTACCTAAGTTTATTTTTTGATTTCATTCCTCCAGCCCCCTTATCCTTGTCACCTTTGGAGCCGTCAGTGCACCAGTAGAAATTTGCCTGTAGTGGTGTTCCTTTGGCCCATTCTTCCCATTCTTGTCTTTTTAGAAAAGTTGTGTTTTTAAGTAGTGGCATCGATTGACATGCCTAATATGGCATCTGCCTGTATCTCCTCCCTCAGTTTCCATTGTTTATTTATATGGCTTTTCCTTGCAGATGGTTGTCCATTTATGATCCTGTGAGCTGCTGCTCTGGCTTTTCCTTGGATGAAAATATGAAGTGGTGGGGGGTTTAATAATACCAGTCTCAGCTCTAACTCCGCCTCAACTATAACCTTATATAACCCAACATCGTCCCAACCCTAGCCCTATCTAACTTAACGCCGTCCCAACCCTAACCCTACCTAGTCTAATCCCACCCCATACATAACTTAACCCATCCCTCATTTATAACTTAACTCATACCCTACATTTATTAAAAATAGACTGATTCGTTCACAGTTCTATTATTTTGTCATTTTCTGTAATATTTAATATGTGCTATGTTTATTTTATGTATAGTACTATTCATTACGTTTTTGTGTGGCTGAAGATGATCTCAATAAAGATCGAAACGTTGGCACGATAAAGAAAATGTTTTTCTGGAACCTACGTCTCACCGGACCGCATCTCACGATTTCCAAATAATTACGTTTTTTTAATCACCAACGCTGGGTATTGGCAGTCCGGGGTCAGACCTCAGCCTGAAGGTGGTTTCCCATTATCAGACACGACAGGTCGCGGATGCGAAGCGATACGGATCCGGCGAAACTACAGAGTACATACGTATATTTACCGTTCAGTCAAGACCAAGTTACTACACGGCAAAATTTGTTGTGACAGTTTTCGGGAATGTGTTATCGGTTTTCAATCAAAGAAGTGTGCGGGATAGCTCTTTTGTTGGACGAAGACGAGCATCTCGTTCATCGTCGTCGCTTTGGAGTTCATCCTATGCTGAAAGAAAGGAAGAAAAACGGGAATTTTGGACTATTTTCCCCGACTTGATGGACGACGAATCAGAAGTTTTTTTAATTCATGTAAAAAAAAAATCTTGAATAAATGCAAAGGTTGACCTTACGAAAGTCAAAAAGGGACTGTCGTAGCCTAAATTATTGCACACTATCCGAGGGGCCCGTCCACGACATGTTCATTCATGCACCTGCACGGATGGTGAGACAAAATATTCTTCTCGAGAATGTCGGAACTTCTTGTATGACACGCGTCATGTCTGATAAGTTCGGATCCGCTATATATACATACTACCTAAAGAAACACTTGAAATAATATTTGTCTTGTAGGAACCGCTTCGCATTCGCGCCGTGTCGTGTCGGATAATATAAAACCACCTTTATCCGTCCAGCCACCGAGTTTGGGCTGGGAGTTTGCTGTCAACAGCTAGGTCAATGCAGGACCCAGCTCATTCTTAAATACATTCACTCCGATTTACATACCATTCATTCAATTAGGATGACGGAATACTCGATATTCGTCCATCACCCTTTTCACATATTATACAATTAACCTAATTGAGGGTTGATGGGGTACTCGATATTCCTCCATCGACCCTCTCACATCACACATTCACGCTAATAAATGCATTCACTCTCAACACTAACTAGTTATTCACCACTATTATTACTATATACAATAGAACAACCCAGTTTCCTCCAAAAATGGAAACAGAGGACCCAATTACTCCCTGCCGTGCTCAAGCACAATTCTCAAATCGGGTGGCATTCCTGCCCGCTCTCGGTGTGTCAAGGAATTGCACCCTCTAATTACGTAGATCACATCGAGTAACCTTTCTCTCCATGAGGGACACACACGCGCGGGGTTTGGCCCAAAAGTGTCTTTGTGTCAACCTCGCGTGGCCTATTCTTAATCGGGCGAGGATGACCCTTCTTCTAAGAGCCAGATTCTCCGAGGGCCACCCATCGACAGTGCTCTTGACACGCGAGAGCTTCTCTATCGATCCGGCCCGTTGTGACTTTGTTTAATATTCAGTATGTTATTTTTATAAAGTTCAAATGCTTTCTTCAGGCTACCAGAAATGTACATAAAACCTAGTATCAACGTATATAAAAATCATTATTTTATATTACTTATTATTGTATAAATTATTATTTTATTATTATCGTTATTATTATTGAAGGCGATTTGATTAAAACTGACCATTAGAAGTGGGTTTTTATAAGAAATTATTGAAAATTGATGTTTTTACGCTATTTTCTTATTTATTTAGAAATCGTGAGATGCGGTCTGGTATGATGTAGGTTTCAGAAAAAAAAAACATTTTCTTTATCGTGCCAACGTTTCGATCTTTATTGAGATCATCTTCAGGGCCTGGGATTTACAAACATTGTTTACATATTACAATTACATTTTGGATGTGGAAAAGTGAATTTATACAATGCAAAATATATTTTTTTATATATTCAATCAGTATTTCTACTCACTCAAAGTGTTTGTCTTCTGTGCAATTGTGCCATTCTTGCGTATCGTGTCAAGAGTGCCAGTGACATTTTGCTATTTTGTGTTTATATACGTTGGATTTTGAAGGGGTAGGGAAGGATGTCGGTATAGAAAAGACATTTTTGTATAAGGCGTCGGCTTCTTTGAGGCTATTTTCTTAATTCAAAATTATAAAGCATGTCCCAATAATATCAATTCCTCCCCTCTTTCTCTCTCACTCACTCTCTCACTCATTCTCTCTCTCTCTATCCAATGAAATATGCGTATATTATTTGTTTTTCATTTCTTCGGAGGAGGTGTATATAATTTCCAAATGTAGATAATGCCGAACGGAAACAAATTATTTTGCGGGCCACCCTCCATGAAGACAATGCAAGGCCATTTATTTTCAATTTTTAATTCTATTTTCGGACAGCGTTTGAATAACTGTATTTATAAAGGGTTTACACTGACAGGCAAAAAATTCCACCCACTTGTAATATAACTTGATTTGTATATATTTTTATATATTATTCAAAGTTTCACTTTTTTAATGTTTAATTGAGTCTTTGTCTACAAAAGTTTAAAAAAATGTAAATTGCTACGGCAAAAAAGACGGACAGATAAAATTTGCTTTAATTAAATTTTTAATTAACATGTCAATAACGCATATTTCCTCCTCTGGCCTTAATTATATCTCGAAGACGCCTCGGCATACTTTCCACCAGTCTGGAAATGTCTCTTTGCTGGAGGTCAGCCCATTCTTCATGAAGAATCTTTTCAATATCGTGGAGTGCATCAGGAAGTGATGGACGTGCTCTTATTCGTCTTTTGAGGTTATACAATAAATGTCCGATGGGGTTCAAGTCTGGAGAATGGGCTGGCCCAGGCTAAGACCCTGATGTTACGCTGTTTAAGGTACGTTTGTACTATGCGAGCGACATGTCGACGGGCATTATCGTGCATTAGAATAGGATTGTCGCTGATTTCATCGAAGATAGGCATGATGTTCCAAAATGTCATCCACATAGCGAGTGGCTGTCAGAGACCCTCCACGAACAACAACCAACTCTCTGCGGCTCTCCATTGGAATTGCCTCCCAAACCATCACTGAGCTACGTTAAAAGCTCTGGGGAAAATTACAGTCTTCGCAAATCTACCCTAATCTATAAAAAGTGCAGGAGATCAATCTTACAAAGTCTAATGGCTGTGTTCTCGAGCAAGTGGGAGCCGTGCAACTCCGTGTGTTCTGGTCAATTCTGGTGAATCGCTTGAACAACAGTAAGGTGCCGGTTTCGCAAAATACTCAAAATCAAAAAATGGTCATCCTGTGGTTCTGTTACCTTAGGGCGTCCCAAACCGGCCCTTCTATGGTAGGACCCAGTTCCTCGACAACTTCTAACTCCGATGGCCATAGCCGCATACCTGATGGAACGTCATCATCAGTAAGTGCCACACCTCGCTCAACATCCTCAGCACTAAGTGGCATTTTTAATTTTAAAAATTGAAATAAAAAAAAACAAAGATGAAAACTAAACAGTTTATTGCTTCAAAATTCAAAGGAGACTAAATATCTAATTAATAATTTTAAATTCCGTAAAAAGTGAACATTGAAAAATCTTTTATCCTTATTTTGGATTAAGGATAAAAAGTGTGTTTACCTCTAATTGATATTCCCAATTTAAAACATTGCATAAACAAATATTTATTTATAAAAACAATGAGACAAATTAAGGCAGAATTTTTTTTATATCGAGAACACAAAAAAAATCAATTGGGTGGAATTTTTTGCCTGTCAGTATATTTATTGACACCCGTTCCAACGAAATTGACTATGATTATTTGGTGGTCGTGAGATGCGGTCTGGTGTGAAAGAAATTGACTATGTTTGGAATATGAAGAGCGTTAGTTGAGATCTTTCAATAAAAATTTCATTTTTTGAGTTTGTTTTAAATTTCCTTGATGGGAAACTCCGATACAATCTCGTTAGAGGCTTTCTCTTTTAAAAAAATCAAACGCCGCCAGTGCACGTTACTCAAATGGGTTTTCATGACAATGGCGAAGATCTAGGTTGATAAAATAACGCATTATGCAATCACCCCTTCGCTAAACACCATTTCCCGAAGAGTGAATCAACGCAAACTAATAAGAAAGACATTGAGGTGTGACTGACATGTTATCCGTCAGATCTTGGTAAACACATATATTTAAGAGTTATGTCACATTCCACTTGAGACACCATGACTAAGGTTTTGTTTTAAATGAATATGTATGACGTTAATCATGCTATTGGGTTGTCCGGAAAATAATGCAGGATTTTGGTATTAAACAAAAAAAAAGAAACTAGTTACTTTAAAGCAATGTTCTTTAATCAAAATAATTTCCCATACTCTCAATACATTTCTCCCAACGTGTTGGTAACTTATTAATTCCGTCTGAGTAGAATTCAGAATTTTTAGAATTGATAAAGTCAATAAATGCATTTTCCAGTTCCGTTTGATTTTTGAATATTATGTGTTGTAAGTAGTGGTCCAGGTGTCTAAAAAAATGGTAGTCAGTAGGCGAGAGGTCCGGAGAGTAGGGTGGGTGAGGCAAAGTTTCATAGCCAAGCTCCAATAATTTTTGTGACGTTACACGTGACACATGTGGTCGAGCGTTGTCATGCAACAAAATGGGCCCTTTCCGATTGACCAAAGAGGGCTTCATTACTGCCAATTTCTGATGCATGGTATTAATTTGGTTACAGTATGATTCAGCATTGATGGTTTCGCCAGGATTTAAGAAGCTGTAGTGTATTAAACCAAATGAAGCCCACCATACCGTAACCATTACCTTTTTTTGATGAGTTGGGGGCTTTGGAGCTTCTCCTTTGTCGAGCCACTGTCCAGAACGTCTAGTGTTATCGTAGAGAATCCACTTTTCGTCACATGTAACAATTCTGGCCAGAAATGGGTCATTTTTGTTTCGACAAAGAAGTGATGCACAAACATCAAAGCGCTGATTTTTTTGGCGATCGTTTAATGAGTGTGGAACCCAATTTTCGAGTTTTTTCACTTTTCCAATCGCCTTGAGGTGGTCAGCGACGGTCGTTTTACTGACTTTGAGTTGCTCTGCAAGTTCTCGAACAGTTGTTTTGGGGTTTTCTTCCACCACTGATCGCAGAACATCATCATTAAGAGAGGAAGGCCTTCCACGACCTTCTTCATCTTCAAGGCTGAAATCTCCCTCCCGAAATTTTTTAAACCACCTTTGCACAGTGCACTCATTAACACAACCCTCGCCCCAGACTTGGTTAATGTTTCTAGCCGTTTGGGCTCCGCTTCGGCCGAGTTTAAACTCGTAAAAGAAAATCGTACGAAATTCTCGCTTTGACATTATAAGGATGACTGAATTATTTCCAAGTAGCGGAATGCTACAGAGGTAAACAAACAATATCATTTGGAAGAGGATTAATAAGTGTTGACATTCATACAAATGAGTAATCCTGTAAACGTAAACAGAATATTTTATATAGATTTTTTTTAATGAAAACTTAAAATCCTGCATTATTTTCCGGACAACCCAATACTAATCATTTTTTAGAGTGTCAAATTTTAGCTTAATACAATAATTTCATTTCTCGTGTAAACCTATTGTTTTTGTGATCCCGTGTCTATTAATTAATCTAGTAGCTGTAACAATAAAAAAGTATTAACAGTTAAGTATTAAATTAAAAGACCGAAGTCACGATAGCTCAAGTGGTAGAGTAGCGGCGTATCAAGCCGAAGGTCGTGGGTTCGAATCCCGCTCGTGACCCTGACTTTTTATCTCAACTTAAAAAACCTTAATTAATTTAATGTTATTAATTGGTCAAGCTGACCACGAAAAATAGTGAATTTAATTGATTAAAATTAAGTACACTTCACTAAAGCTCTCCGTGGCCATCTCATTTGTCGCCGAGAATCCAATCCGATTACACGACATTTGAAAAATGGCAAAAAGGAGGGAAAATTCAAAAGGTGGGGTTGAGATGGGTAGCCCGAGGGGATCGAAGTCACGATAGCTCAAGTGGTAGAGTAGCGGCGTATCAAGCCGAAGGTCGTGGGTTCGAATCCCGCTCGTGACACTGACTTTTTATCTCAACTTAAAAACCTTAATTAATTGAATGTTATTAATTGGTCAAGCGGACCACGAAAAATAGTGAAAAGTATTAAAATTTAATCTGTACCATAATTACTTACTCTTGTTTAAATGTTTAAAATGTTGCACTATGTTTAAAACCCCTGCAGCTGGTTAGCCTACATCACGAAATAAGATAACCAGTTGGAAGTTTCGATTCCGATGTATCGAAATCTGAGGATTTCGATCCACCCTCAAATGAGAATTTCACTGTTTGAAACCCCTCCGGCTCGTTATCCTATTTCGCGGAATTGGGTAACCTGTTATCGTTACTATATTACAATTCTGATATAGAAGGTTGTAAATCTCTTTGCACCATAAAGTCGTAAATTCAAGAAATACCTTTAGCTGGTTATTGTAACGGAATAAAGTAACCAGATAGAGTTGCAATTCCATCATTGTGTGGACAGGATGTAGATCCGACTTAATCTAACTATTCCTAATCCTAATACTACCTAACCTAACATATCACGTCCCTAACTATACCTAACTTAACCTATTATTCCTAACCTGACCTAACTCTAACACTAATCAAACCATTCCTAATCTAACCTTAACAATACCTACACTATTCCTAATTTAATCCTAATTGTAGCACTAGGAACTATAGCACTAGGAAATATTTAATCTAATCAAATCATATCTAACCTAACAGTCCTAATACTAACCAAACCATCTCTGTACTAACCTAACAAAACCTAATCAACCATTCCTAACCTAACAATCCTAATATTAACAAAACATTTCTAACCTATCGCTAATAATAACCAAACCGTTTCTAACCTGACCCTAATAAAATCAATCACTAGCCCTCCTAACTCAACCTAACCTTAATTAATAAATTCACTAGTTTTCGTGGTCCGCTTGACCAATTGATTGTATCTTAATTAATAACCTTAAGATGTTTATCCTATTTCCTGGATCGGTTTTCAAACAGTGAATTTTTGTGTTGATTGTGGAACGAGATCCACAACTTTATATATCAAAATTGTATTTATTTTTTACCCTATTTTACACACTACATCGAAATCTTAACCCCTACCCGGTTATCGTATTCCGGGTCAACTGTCACCGTGTAAAATAGAGCCACAGTTTCTTGTAGATTCTGTAAGAACTTGTATTAAAAACGTACATTTTTTCGAACAAAAATCTTATCATGAAAAAAAAAGACTTTGTATTACATCAACGATAAATTAGTGTTATTAGTTAATTAGTGGAATTTCAAAAATCAAAGATTAAGGATAGTAGAATAATATTTACTTGTGTAAAATTCAATTCCAAATTTACCCAAGAGATTAGATTAGTCTAAAATCAAATGAATTCCTAATGAGAAATATTTCTCTGACCTTCTGCCGACTTTTCGTCACAACCGAGAAACTGCATTTGTGTAATATTTTCGTTTTCGATTGTACACAAAAACAATAATTTAGAGTCAAAATGTAAACAATTTGGTTCGAAGGCCGCCGTCAGGAGCCAGTTAAACATCTCATTTATCAGCACAGGCTGATTGTCCCTGACCATCGTTCCCAGTCTATTTTCACAGTCTATGTAAGCTCATTCTAAATAATGTCGATATTCTCTAATTCTAATAGTTTTTCCTGTAAACCCGGCCTGAATTTGATTTGAGCGGAACTGGGACAGAGCTTAATTGCGAATCGTACGTAGGTTATGGAATCACATCCGAAATAAATTTTCATAAAAATTGAGGACAAAACCAATTTTAATAACAATTACATCCAGATATAGCGTAACAGTCATCTTAAAAAAAATTGCACTTCACTATTAGTGAACCTTTATTAAAAAATCTTCTGCTAATTCTATCAAATTTGGTTTTCACTGATTGATATATATCATCATTTGCAAATTGGAAAGTATTTTTACTTTGCCTGTTTTTAAATCTGGTACATGTGCAGATTTTTGAAAAGTGTCAACACGGAAATCAGATCCATTGTCTTGATCGTCACATTTGAATTTTGGTTAATTTATCAACCATGTGGTCTGGTTACACTATTTTTCAGCGTGTCCATTTTCTCTGTCAGTGAATTCGCGTTACTGGGAAGTGCGAATCGGTTAGCTTGCGTTGGGTTAGAAACGAAGTTAGATTCGTCCTTCTGGCTAGAGTGAATCGTGTAAACAAGCGCATGTGCCAGAGTTAATTTGCCAAATTCACACAATTTTTCTCCGGGAGAAAACGATTAAAAAAAAGCCCTTCGAGAGTTCTATCAAAGCTAGTTTAGGCTTCTACTTAGAGAAAAAAATTTAATGCACATTTCCCAAACTTGAATGAGCGAATGAAACTGAAGAGGACGAATTTTTTTGGAGACATACTTTTTAGGACATTTAGTAAATGAACTTAAGTATTGGATTGACCATTATAGATAAATAATGTGTGGATAGCATTCATAGATTTTAAACATGGATGTTTTTTGAAATGGATGTAAAATTACTTTTCGTTGTCATTGTTACAATACCGTCAAGTACGCACGGGTTGTATTAAATTAGGTTATTAATAGTTAGGCTAAGTTAAGTTGTTGGGACATGATAAGTTAGGAATCGTTAGGCAGGTAAGTATTAGTATTATGATCAGGTTGAGATAGGAATGGTTAAGTTAGGTAGAGTTATGGTAAGGTTTGATAGCATTAAGTTGCTAGGGTTAAGTTAGGTAGGGTTAAAGACATGATAGGTTAATGAGGGATTAGATTATGGAGGGTAAAATTATGTAGCATTAGATTGGGTTAAGTTAGGTAGGGTTAGGGATGGGATACATTGCGTTAATTAGGGTTAGGGTTAGTATTATGGTTAGGTTTGGTAGGTTTAAGTAGTGTTAGGCTAATAAGATAGGAGTTAGGGCTACTGTAGGGATGGACTAGAGTAAGTTAACTTAGGTATAATTAGATTATAATATAGGTAGAGTTAGGGTTATTATTATTATTATGGTTATGTTTGGTAGGATTAAATTGAGTTAGGTTAAAAGCATAGGGGTTAGTGCTAGTATTAGCATTAGGCTAGGCTAGGTTAAGTTGGGTAGGGTTGGCGTCGGGATATATTAGGTTAGGTAGTGTTAGGGTTAGTATTATGGTGAGGTTTGGTAAGATTAAGTTTAGGTAGGGGTTAGGAATAGTATTGGGGTTAGGCTAAGTTATGTAGATAGGAATGGGATAGATTAGATTATGTACGGTTAGAGACAGGTTATCGTAGGAAAAGCTTGGTTAAGTTAGGTAGGGTTAGGGTTATTAATATTAGGGTTAGGAATGGTTTGGCTATGTTAAATTACGTAATGTTGGGATAGGTTAGGTTATGTAGGGTTAGGGAAGGGTTACATTACATATCCATGATTTAATTAATATTTGTCGATGGAGTGGAGAAAATATGCAACCACACATACACACACACACACACACACACATTCATTCATTCATTCATTCAAGGCCCTTTTTCGCCGTAATTTTTTGGGGAGCTGCGTGGTGATTGTACTCTGTAATACGATTATATTTGCCTGTATATTCCAGTTAGTTAAATATAAAAGGACTTTGACTAATCAGAAAACCACACTAGCTCACTACTGAAGCTGGCGACGACGTCCCAAGTCCTACCTTGCCATATCTATTCACTACCTACCATACAAGTTACTACTTATAAAACGATTATTTAGACCTTTTCCTACGTTAAAACTTTTCTTTTTTTGTTAAGTTGAATAGACAGACATAAGAAACTAAGAAACGGGATTACGTTTTCTTTCCATCCTCATTTTCATTAGCAGTATTAATTTTTTGTTCTGTGCAAATGAAACAACACCTATTTACTCGTTTGTATATTTTTTTGTGCTTTTACAGCTTCAGCTCAGAGTTCAAAACAATTGAGTTGAAATCTGTGTTTTGGACTGATGTAAAATAACAAAAGAAGGAGAGCGAAAGTGATAAAACCGCGAGTTGGTGGGGTATGAAGTTCAAGGATTCGGAAGCGGAATCCCCCAAGACGCAACTTAGAGCTTCTCACGCAAATACGCAAAAACCAAAAATAATGAAATGTTATAATAGTGAAAAAAGCTAAAAACAATGAAATTAAAAACAAGGGATTGGATAATGGTCTCGATATCGTGGGAGTGGGACGTGGCCGCGGTTGGAAAAGCGATTCTCGCCGTTTCAAAGGCCTTGAGTGACGTTTGAGCGTTTGCCCCCACGGCTTCCTACATTACGAACGTTGCATAAACAGACTCTGTCTTGCAGTTCTTGGCTCGTCGTGCTAGGATCTACTCCCGCCAGCCGGTATGGACCAAGAGGATATCATGTGGAAACGGTTCTGCACCGAAAAGGGGGAAAATCCATCAACTCCCATTGTCGACCTACGGTGAGTGTTTCAACGTTTCAACCGTACGTCCTATGCCCCTGCAAAAAAGCTTGTAAAATATTTTTAAAAAACTTTTGTTTTTAAATTTAAAAAATGCACTCTGATTTACTGTAGCACGGATATTTTTTTAATTTTTCAAAAATCACCCGTGTTTATTTCTTTCGCTCTGCTTCCGCTTCGTCATCGCTGAGAATCAGTCTCAACCATGCAAAAATACTAGTAAATTTTCTATTTTATTTTGTGAAGTTGAAGAATGAAAAAATCCAAATAAACTTTTACTGGCTTTATTAAAGTCCTAGTCATCGTTAAAATTGGAACAAATTAGCCTGTTTTGCACAGTAAGGGGTTTTCATTCTTAAAAAAAAAAACCTTTGTAATCAAAAATGACCGAAAAACATTTTTATAGAAAAAATGTAAATTGTAAAATTTCCCCTTGAGACATGCAGAGTGGTAGACATGTATTGGTATTGTCAAAAATCCATCAGAGTAAATTGCCGAAGGGAACAACGCCTCTGACAGACCAAAACCGTGAGGATACAATAAAATAAATACAAAATAGCTAAATTCCACGGGTAAGGTTGCAAGGATGGTTTTAATTATTGACTAAAATAAGTGATTAAGAAGGTAGTGACTGTTTTTCCTGGTTCTTCTCAATTTTGTCGTTTAACTCCATCTCTGCTCAAGGGATTTTAATTTTTGATACGCATTTCTTATTCAGGAGAGTCTTTATTTTCTGTTTTCCTTATTTGAAGCAATTATTTAATGTTATTTAATTGTTCAAAGAGAGGCGAAAAAATTGATCATATTTACCATTTTCGAAAGTATAAATGATTAATGAGGCAATGATTCAGGAGAGTTTTTGTTTTCTGCTCGTTATTTGGAACTATTTTGCAAGGATATTTAGTTTTTCAAAGAAAGGACAAAAAGTAACCCATTCTAAGGATCATTTTGGACAATATAAATAATTAACGAGGCAGTGATTGTTTTTCCTGGTTTTTCTCAATTTTGTCTTTAACTCCATCTCTACTCGAGGGATTTTAATTTTTGATACGCATTTCTTAATGGAGATCCTCCCTCACTCACTCAATCTCTCTCTCTCTTTCTCACACACACACACACACACACACACACACACACACACACACACACACACACACACAAAATGACTGTTTTTCCGGTTTCCCATAATTTGTTGTTTAATTCCATTTCTAATCATTTATTCAGGACAAAAAGTTTACCATTTGTGAAAACAGAAATGATTAAGGAGGCAGTGACTGATTTTCCGGTTTTCCCTTATTTTGTCGCCTAAATCAAATCTGGATGGATTTTAATTTTGATAGCAAGCGGTTCATGAGAGTCTTAATTTTCTTCTCATGTACGAAACTATAAATGTTTTCCTTATTTGAAGCATTTTTTTAATGTTATTTAATTGTTCAAAGGAAGGCGAAAAAATTGGAACATATTTACCATTTTCGAAAGTATATGTGATTAATGAGGCAATGATTCAGGAGAGTTTTTGTTTTCTGCTTGTTATTTGGAACTATTTTGCAAGGTTATTTAGTTTTTCAAAGAAACAGAAGACAGTGGCTGTTTTTTTGGTTTTTCTCAATTTTGTGGGATTTTAATTTTTGATGCGCCCTTAATCTGTCGTTTAATTTCATTTTTAATCATTTATTCAGGACAGGTTTTATTTTCTGCTCAAATAAGAAAATATAAATTTTTTGTTCTATTCGAATTAATTTTTTCAGGTTATTTGATTTTTCTAAGAGAGGCCAATTTACCATTTCCAAAAATAGAAATGATTAAGGAGACAGTGACTGTTTTTCCGATTTTCCCTTATTTTATCGGCTAAGTCCAATTTCTACTTGGTGGATTTTAATTTTGATAGCAAACGGAGAGTCTTAATTTTCTTCTCATGTACGAACATATAAAAATTTCATATAAAAAAAAATTTGCATTTGAAGCAACGCTGCAAGGCCAGTAAGAGAAACCAAAATGGTTGCCCATTTGTCGGTACCATTTTCTTCAAAAAACGAAAGGTAAAATGCGTTTGATTGACCAAAATTTTGAGTCATCGGCGTCCTGGGAGAAAGGTTGCAAGGGTGATTTTAATTCTTGACTAAATTGTCCAGGCAATGTAAGTGACTAAGAAGGCAGTTACAGTTTTGTTTTTTAATTCTATTTTTCCGTTTAACTCCATTTCTACTCTAGATGGATTTTAATTTTGATAAGCCTTATTCAAGCGTCTTTACTTTATTAATGAGTTTCAAACAATAATTTTTTTAACCCTTTTTCGGTAAATTTTTAAGGTCGTTTCGTTATTAAAACAGTTTATTCGCTAATATTTTTCATCAAAAGGAAAATTCCTTCTATTACAACCAATCACTTTTTTTAAGTATACTTTAAATTCCTGGCTAGAGGTCTATAAAAATAGCGAATCGTCGCAAAATTGGACACCTTGTCTCTATTTAAAAAAAATTACCTTATTCTGAAGAAACAAAAGGATCTTTTCAATATGATAAAAGGTTTTGTAGAAAAGTTTAACGGAAATGTAAAAAAAAAAGTATTTTCCGGGCAAGAAACACCAGAAAGGTTCTCTACTTGAGAAAAATCCACGTCTAAAACTCAAAATCTCATGGATAAATTTAATTCTATTCAGAAAATACACTGACATGCAAAAAATTCCACGCACTTGTAATATAACTCGATTTATAGATATTTTTATATATTAATCACGTTCACGTTTTTTAACGATTAATAATTGAGTCTTTGTCTAAAAAAGTAAAAAAAAAAGGAAATTGTTAAGGAAAATGAAAAAAAGATGGACAGATAAAACTTGTTGTAGATTTTTAATTAACATTTCAATATCGCGTATTTCCTCGTCTTGCCTTAATTATATCTTCACGAAGAGTCCTTTCAAGATCGTGGAGTGTACCAGGAAGTGATTCGTCTTTTGAGGTTATACCATAAATGTTTCCTGGGGTTCATTCAAGTCTGTCAAGCCTGGAGAACGGGCTGGCCAGGCTAAGACCCTGATGTTATGCTATTGAAGGTACGTCTGCATTATGCGAGCGACATGTGGACGGGCATTATCGTGCATTAAAATAGGCTGATTTCATCATGGACAGGCAACGCATGATGTTTATGATGATGCGATTTCATCCACATAGCGAGTGGCCGTCACAGACCCTCCACGAACAACAACCAACTCTGTGCGACTCTCCATTGAAATCGCCGCCCAAACTATCGCTGAGCTATTAAAAGGTTGGCTCTAGGAAAAATTACAGGCTTCGCAAATCTACACTCATCTGTAAAATTTACTGGAGATCAATCTTACAAAGTCCAATGGCTGAGTTCTCGAGCAAATTGGAACCGTGCAACTCCGAGTGTTCTGGTCAATTCTGGTGAATCGCTTGAACAACAGTAAGGTGCCGGTTTCGCAAAATTCTCTAAGTCAAAAAATGGTCAAAATCAAAAACGCCCATAATCAATAATTCCCACACCACGCGCAACATCCTCAGCACTAAGCGGCATTTTTAAGTTCAAAAATTGAAATTAAGAAAATAAAGATGAAATTAAACAATTTATTGCTTCAGAATTCAAATGAGACTAAATAAATAATTAATAATTTTAAATCCCGTAAAAAGTAAACATTGAAAAATCTTTTATCCTTATTTTCGATTAAGGATTAAGTGTGTTTACCTGTAATTGATAATCCCAATTTAAAACATTGCATAAACAAATATTTATTGATAAAAACAATGAGACAAATTAAGGGCAGAGTTGTCTTTTATCGAGAAAATGAAAAAATCAATTAGGTGGAATTTTTTGAATGTGAGTATATTATAGTTTCATAAAAGAATATATAAAATAAAGAAAATGTATTTTCTATTATGAAAAACATACGCTATCCTCTTGAGTGCTGTGTACATAAGACATACATGATAAGACTGAATAACTTATAAGTTTATATTATTTAGCTATTTTATTTATTATTATAAGTGTTGATGATTAAATTAAGTAATCAATTAAGCTCTTCGGTTGTAGCTTTTCGGTTCTATGAGATGCTATGTGCAATTGGACTTGTAAGCATGCGGATTGTTAAAAAAAATAATAAGATAAAAAATTGCGTCCTTTATCAATTTGAATCTAAAAATTGGCCAATATTTTATACATGGCCCGGATGTGTAGAATTTGTTGTTGTAGGGAATTCGGATCGGCCCACGAACGAGAGGTACGCCTGGAGATTATCAGGTACGCGACCCACTCTCGGGCCGGAGATCATTTCTATATTTACACCTATAGTCACCCTCGGCTGGAAGCAAGGCTGATCACGGATTTCTTCGGGCTCCGACGAGGGCGAAGGCCGCACCGTTTAAACCGAATGCACAATCCGCCTATAATTTCCATACGATAGTCTTGAACTTTCTCCGTGAGCACTGACGAAAAAACCGATTAAAATCATGTTGTTGATATGCATTATTCACAATTAATCAATATATGTTTAGCGGTCATAATTGACCACATTAATTATTGCAGTTAATTATTCTTTTTATCTAAGGTCTTAGTTGAGAAGAAAAAGCTAGTGTCACGAGCGGGATTTGAACCCAAGACCTTCGGCTCAATATGCCGCTGCTCTAACCACTTGAGCTATCGTGACTTCTATCCAGTCGTCGTTGGTTCGAATCCCGCTCGTGACACTAGCTTTTTCATCTCAACCAAGACCTTAGATAAAAATAATAATAATAAATCTTTATTTGCAAGAATGTACATTACATATAAAGTTACACAAAAAATATTTTGGTATATCCCTGCCTGCTGTTAAAAAGCAACGCTTTACTAGACAGCAGGGGTTTTTGGAGATCCTCAGAAAAATAAACAGAATATATCTTTACAAAAGCATAATGAAAAATAAACAAATATAATACAGAATTATATATTAATCCGTTTTATGTTTAATGTTTAGTGGTCTAATTGACCATATTAATTATTTAATTAATTATTTTTTTTATGTTAGTTTTTGGTTGAGATGAAAAAGTGTCACGAGTGGGATTCGAACCCACGCCCTTCGGTTCATACGCCGCTGCTCTAACTACTTGAGCTACTGTGACTTAGATCCAGTGTGTTCGATACATTCGGAGGGAAAAGAAATGTAATAGAAAGTTAAATATTGTCCTTTTTTTTACTATCATACAGTGAGTCATTTCTGAATTAATCAAAGTCAAACCGTTCCACATAGCTTTTTGAAACGATTATTTTAGCCTCAGTTGACTGACTATCAATTATTACAAAACGCTCTAATGTTGGTCTGTTTTTTCCTCAACAATCTCAAAGCGATTCCCACTATAAACACATCCAAATTAGACACAAAATGCACGTCTTGCCAAAAAATCGTTCAATTTTGAACCAGTTGACATTGTTAACAGCTGACATTTCCACATAAGTTCTTATTTTCTTACTATCTTTCATGTTTTATCTTCAGTTCTTTGATTAGACTTGCTAAATGTTTTACGATAAGATCTAAACTCGACAAATATCGATATCTTGTAATATGTCAATGACGTTGGTCATATGATGTAAACTGCCACTTTTGCACGGAGGATATTGAACAAATGGTTACATGCGTTTATGAGAAGGAGGGATTAAAACATTACGATAAAACCGGAACCGGGCAAAAATAACATCCAATGTACAGAGGAAAATAGAATCTGTCTGATCTGGAGCTCCACAAGGTACATCAACTGTTTGGTTTTAAAGTCTAATTTACCCCATTGGCATGCAGTATTTAATATACAAAAAAAGTTTTTTTGCTCAATAGTAGCCAATTTAGAAGTGAAATAATTAACAAATGCTTGCCTAGAGCAACTGCGAAAAAAAAAACGGATTTGATTTCATTCAATATTATCTAGAAAGTTGGTAATATTGACACCTCAGAGAGGCAACACTGCTTTTTGCTATAACACTACTTAATGTTAAATCGTTACGCTCAAGTTCTGAACCTTGAAAAAGGTACAAAACAAGGAAAGAATTTCATATTTGTTTAAAAGGATGATTTGATATTAATTAGGTTTACAATTTTATTGAATAATGGTTAGTATGTCGGAACCATTTCTACGATCTCAGCAGCCAACATTGCTTCTTAAATAATTAAGGTTTAGGTTAGTAACAATGCTACTACCTCAGGGAGGCAACATTGCTAATTACAATATAGAAGTGTTTGTTGCTACCATTGAAGGTTGGCAAATATACTCATTTTACTGGGTATGCAATATTTAATATACTGAATTATTTACCAGAAAGTTAGAAAGGTTTACAATTTCATTGAATAATGATTAGTAAGTCGGTACCATTGCTACGGTCTCAGGCAGGCTACAGGCTACAGAATACTGCTAGTTTCAATAACACAACTGTAAGTTGGTACCGTTGCTACCCCCCTTATAAGGCATCCCTGATTGTTAAAATAACAAATGTGTAATTTGGTGCCATTGCTACCACCATAGAGAGTTAATATTGCTTAGTGCTATAACACTAGCGAAGCTCAACTTTTCTACTAACTGTTGTTCTTTTCTGTTTGTAGTCTTAGAGATTTCTTCCTTTTTAACATTATTTTTCTTCTATTGCGTTCGATCTAGAAATGGTTTTACTGGACGGCTTAACTAGTTGTCATAGCCTTTCCCTTGCTTTTGCTTGGTAGTTTCATCGGATCCCTGTAATGTCATAATCCATCCGTAATAGTTAATAATTTATCTTCTCTAGACACAATCGACACAATTAATAGTCCCATTTTTAATGTCATATTTAATAGCCGTCTGAAGCAAATGGCCATTAATTCACACGTTCTTCAGATTCTGCAAAGAAACTCTAGGGAATGGGTCATATTTATATTCAGAAAGTGAAACGACCATTCCTCAATGTGAGAAGATTCGACCCGAGAAGAAAATTTAAATTTTGCATTATCCAAATGGATTTTGACATTAAACCGCTTTCTTTTTTTCAAATTTAATGTAAGTATAATAATTTCAGTGAATTTTAGTTGGCAACTGGTTAATAAGTCCTGTTATTTTGCGGGGAATTCTTTTAAAAAACGAAGTTTCGCATAAATAATCGTTACCTCAGAGCTTGTTGAGCAACAGATTGTTATATCAAATCTCTTATTTATTCACAATAAACTTTTAGACTTTTTTAAATCATGGAGGTGTTTAATCATTTTAAAAGTTTTTATATTTAGATTCATTTTATCGAGATATTTTTTAATTGATGATACAATAAATTCAAGTATGGAAAAAATTCATCTCAATTTTTCTTATGTACTGTTGCACGACTCAATTTTTTTGCTGTGTTTGAATTTTTTCGTTTCCAGTCAAATGTAGGCCACACTGGGCTATAAATAATGACACATTTCTAGCGGGAGAGCCCGACCCCTAGGGCTGAGGGTCAAACATCCAGTGATTTAACTCACGAACTAATGCTCTATTCCTATCCTGTGGGAGATTTCGAACCGCCTTGGTTTAAGGTCGTTACTTTTACACGTTCATTGTTCTCTTTACGTTTCACACTTTTCTTACATAAGACCCGATTGTATCGAAAATGGACAAAAAAAATTTAAAAGAGATGTCTTTCTATTCTTTCCTCAAGTATTCTGGTTTTGTCTAACAGTCTCATTTCACACAACATTTTTGGCTCAGGATGTTCGGAGGCGATCAACTATAGTTCCTTGACACAATGATGTCAGGAATTTCTAACACCAAAAAACAGTGCAATATTTCAAGAAATAACTGCACTACACAAATCTATGTTTCAATACAAGATATAAAACAAGCAGACTTTCTTTCTTATCTTTGAAATAAAAAAATCTATGAACGGGAAATTATTACTGTTAATAAAATTTCTTTTCTAACGTACATCGAGACTGTTGAGAATTTGTTACCATTGCTATAACCTCAATGAAACAAGCTTATGATTACAATAACAGAGGTATCAGTTGGTAACACTGCTACCACTTCAGGGAAGCAACTATGCTGGTTTTGATTTGGTATTTTCTACCAGAAAATATAAAAGTTTTAAAAATTGCAGTCATTATTATCTACAAAGTCGGTAACATTGATATCGCCTCAGGGAGACAACTTTCTTTAATAATCGAGGTGTTTAATTACTTTAACAGTTTTTATATTTAGATTCATTTTATCGAGATATTTTTTAATTGAAGATACAATAAATTCAAGTTACTTACAATAACAGAGCTGTGCAATGTAAGATGGTAACATTGCTACCTAACTCAAAGAGGATGCTGGTTACAATACCAGAGGTATAAGTTGGTAACATTGTTAGTATATCAGGTAAGCTACACGTGAGTCTTGAAGAATGGGGAGAAAGAATTTCAGATATCTTCTGATAAGAAGATTTCGTTTGTTCAATTAAATTTAAGTAAATTATCAAGTAAGTTGGTAATATAGATCGTTCCGTGTGGATACACGGCTTCTTATAAGAACCCTATTTAAGCTTTAGTTTAGCCGGCATAGTTGATTAAGTTACCTTATTTGTTGGATGTGTTATTCTTGTTTTAATATAGTATATTAATATTAATTTATGCATTTCTACAATTAAAGTTTTTAGTAGATTCGAGTTCGATGAATTCCATCGTCATCTTGAAAAAAAATGATTTCAATGTTTAAAAAACCATTAAAATTGATGCGGAATTATACTGACATGAAACTTGTCCGTGTTGCATAACAGAAACGGACCGTGTTCGCATCGTGAGATCATAGTCTTGCCTTTTGAAATAATCACCAATAATAACAATCCAATTTAACTGGAGAAAGCCGGCTGGAAAATGGTGAGCAACCACTCTGCCTCAATTACAGTTGAATTGGATTATTGATGTAGTTGGCTATTTTTGTCCACATTTCTCCACTATTGGTTGGATTGTAAATGTTAAAAATAACCCTTCAACCTCATTCACCTCTCGACCAATAAATAACCAATTAACCCTCGACCACACTCATCTTTTCAAAGGTTGGTTGTTTTAAACAAATCATTAATTCATTAAGGAACAAGTTGAAAGACCAACGCGTTTGTCAATATTTAATCAAATCGGTGCCAGGAGTAAACAATATTAATTGTCGTTTATTTAGGAAAATGTGTTTCTTACAAATTCATGGAATTGAAATGGGGTAAACCTGTGTTTTCCTTGTAGACTGTATCATTTTACTAGATTCGATCTTAACGTAAATTTTGACACTGTTTAAACAGAGGCCTAAATATTTCATTGTTGGATCGCTAATCTAACATTATAAAAAATTATTTTGTAATTGTAACGGTCCAGGCAACCCTGCTGGTTGCAATAACAGAGGTGTAAGTTGGCTACATCACCACCACCTCCGGGAGGCAACTTTGGAGGGGAGGCGAATTTAAGGATGGTTCTCGGTCACGGTAGCGTTTTTCTTGGTCCCCTGTTCCGCCTTTTGGAGAACGTCGGGGTTTTCTATTGTATATAGCTATGTGCTTATGTGTTTTGCTTGAATGCGTGTATTTATTAGTGTGAGTGGTGAGGTGTGATGGTGAAACATAGCGCCACCATCGCCCCTCCAGCAGTGTTTAGGGCCGAAGGCGGAATATTAGGGTAGATTTATTAACTTATTAATTAATCCTGTGTGTAGGTCGTTGAAGGAATACTCCTTTGACTAATTAGAATGAATACTATGCTTGAATGTATATGTATGAATGTACTTCTTTTTTGCGACTGTATTATAGAAGTTAGTTTTAGGCAAGATTTCAGTTTGCATTCGCTGAGAGCTGAAAAGCGACGATATTCTGGGCATCTGGCTTAAGGGGTACTTGCGACCCAGCCACATAACGTGGTGGGTGAACTCCCTGATGTATTGACCCTAGGCTCAGCCCATCGAGGATTAACAGTTGGAATAACAGATGTGTAAGTTGTGGTATCATTGCTACCATCTTAGGAAGACAACACTGCTTGTTAAAATAACAGAAACAACCAGAGGTGTATGCTGGTACCATTTTTATCTCCTTTGGGAGGCACTACTTGAAGTTAAATCATTACGTTTAAGTTTTGTGTAAAGCACAGAAAGAATGTTGAAACGTATTTCTTCTCGCATATCACAAGTAGACCTAAACATTTCATTGTCAGATTCCTTGCAATTAGTCTTTTAGACGAATCTCCATAATTTTATTTTTTAGAAGGCAGTGCGTTAGCCAGTTTAGGTGAAGGACATTTGATAAGACGGTTAGAATAGATCCTTTTGCATGGGTTCCATCTGTGTTTTTGATCTGTTACGACCCAATTTAAGGTAATTTGTTTCAAAGAGAATTTTTTAAAGTGGGCAATGCAAGACGCCTCCAGCTCAAGTTAACGTCTCCCAGAAAGTTGCCACATAAAGAATCTATTCAAAAGCTTTTAAACCATGTCTGTTCTAAATTCACATTAATATTAGAAGAATGAATTTTATTTTATTAAGTTCTAAAATTAGAAATGTAATCAAAGTTGCCTTGAATTGAATATATTTGCATTTTAGATTTGTAAACAAAGGATAACACGCAGAGACTTTTGTTACAATCATTCTGTCAATTCAGCAACATAAAAAAAATAAGGGGAAAATAGTTGAATACATTTAAAAAAATCATTGAGACAGAATAGCATCAAGTTACTTTTACTTTGCATTTCTGTTCGTAACGCCTTCCAACAGTTGTAATAAAAATGGATGATTATTCTTAAATGGAAAACACGTCTTTTGTCTAAACGTCGGCACGAGGAACGTTCGGACGGTCTTTGAATGACAACTTATTCCTTCATTGTCATTCGAACGAATCCATCACGGTACTTCCTACTCGTCGAGTGTTGATTACCCCTTTGTTTATTTATTTTGGATTGACGATTTGGAAGCCGTTTTAAGACCGACGAGACGGATTCACATCGGCAACGAAAATGGAACGGGAATTACCAGAGGGATACAAAAGGTTGACCTTACTGTGATGAACATCCTTGAAGCGCTTCGTACTCTTCGTTAAACCATTTACCTCATCGTATTTCTACGCCTAAAACGGCATTACGCAAATCCTCTAAAAAGTAGTAATCTAATTCATAAGCATGGCCCACTGTTTCTTTTTCCCTATAAATTCATAAATGTGAAGGATGCAAGTCGGGATGACAACAGTCGGCGGGTAAATGGTAATAATGTAAGTTAACTATACGGTTAATTCTAGGTCAAGGGTATTGAGGTAATCCTAAGGTTAATTTTTTCAGAGACTCTTCGTTCCTATGGAATTGAAAGATGTGGGTGAAACCCAGAATTCAATTTTGTTCTATTAGTGTTAGTTTATTGTTGTTGTTTTTTATCTTTTTTTACTTTTAAGTTTTGCATTCTGTGTATTTTTTTTACGAGGTTCGCAACAGCAGAGGTCATATTCCTCAGGGAGCCGGTGTTTTTGAAAAAAAGCCCATTTGTAAGCATGTCGGGTTCGAATGCAGGGCCGCTGGATTCGAACCCGGGACCTTTACCTTACAGTGATGAGCGCCGTGTCAACGCCTAAACCGTTGCGGCCACCGACGCCCCCCCCCACCAAGGAAGAAGCATTTGACAGTGTTTTTACCACGATCCTTTGTTTTGGCAACAATGTGGGCAACACGGATTTCTTGATATAGGTTGTTATTTTGGTGCGTCTGAGTTATAGTATTTAGTTAATGTGATTTTCCAACGTAAATATAAACTAAAAACCGATTTAGATGTAAAACAGTTGATCACTGTAACCTACATTTCTTGTTTTGTATAACGCTGAGCAACACCTATTCCAGTAATTGGGGTTTTCAGTTTCTTGCGTATTTAGTCCAGTGCGTTCAAATTTTAGAGTAGTGCTTTAAAATGTTTACCCAAAATAAATAGATATCACCAACTTGATATGCACTGAAATAACAAACCCATTTTGTGTAATCAGTGTTGCCCACAGTGTTGCCGAAACAAGGGATGCAGGTAAAAACAGTATCAACTGTTTTAATACACACACACATATATGTTTCTTAATATATATACATATATATAATATATAATAATATATAATATAATATATAATTGTACTCTGTTAGAATGAATAGAATGGACTGATTTTAAACACCTATAGCATAGATTGTCAATCGTTGAAATTTGATCCGTTTTGGATATTCTTATAAAACCAACCAAAAAGTACAGAAAAACACATATGTGTATTCGGAAGGTCATTGTCATTATCTGTCTTCAATTTACAGCCGATTGTAAAACGCTTGTACATACAGTTTCTTAATGTTAATTAAAATACTGAAAACTGAATCGAGGATCCTTATTTATTATATCCTTGTCAGTACACAATAAACTTATCATTTTGTGCAATAATTAAATTCTTTAAATCACATTGTGGTCTTTATTTCTTTTGGGCAATTTTCAGTTTTAAACATTCGTGAGTTAAAACCAAGGCCGTCGATGGTAGGAGGAGCTGAATTGAATCGTGACATCTTGACACGATCTGAGGATTGTCTCTGTTCATTTAAATTCAAACGTGCCAACTCGGAATAATGAATGCAACGCATATCCTACTTTTACAGATCGGTCAGGCCTATCAAAGAGATTTTATAGATAGGGATTAGAATTATAACTATATTTAGTATTCTTCTCTTTTCTTATTTTTAAAGTAAAACTATGATCTAGGATATCCGGCTTGAGATTCGGGCGGTGGAAGAATAATGGTGCCAAGGACGAACGATTCGATGGGAACCGCGAAGTTACTGCAAATTGCGGATACAACTGACACAATTTTTTATCACTCTTTTGTACGATTTTTCGGTCGATTATAGTTTCTTTTAAGATGTATTATAAGATAAGATGTATTATACAATTTTGGGCTGGATGGATATTTTTTGCGTAACCATTTTCGTTTCATCGATTTCGCGTTACTATGGAGTTACGATGGAGTGTGATAATCTAGATCATAAATGGTTAGGTTGGATTAAGGATTTGTTGTCATTGGTTAGGTTGGATTGGATTAGAGTTGTTGAGGTTGTATTACAAAGGTTTCGAGATCAGGTCATAGGTTAGGAAGGTTCCGGCTTAGAGTTAAAGGACCCTAGGTAGTTTAAATGCATTTGAAAATGTTATATAGCCGGCAATGCAACAAAGGCGAAGAAAGTTTATTTAGCCATGGACTAAAGAATAAGTAAGTGGTAGTTAGGAAAAGCCTGATCGGATTTCTAAATGGTACAGCTTAGCTAATAGCTAAAGAGCTAAAAGCAACATACAAAAATTAAATAAGAAAATGAAACAAGTTCCCTCATTTTTTTAAATATGTAGTTTTTTAGCGATCTGTTGTCAATTAAAAATTTAAATATTTTTAGGAAAGAATATCCTTTGAAACGTCAACTTAAAACGTTAATGCATGTAAGCTCGTCTTTAGTCAGGACATGGTGAAATCTGTTCCCCGATAACTCATCTGTTCCTATTTAAGAGGGTTAATTTGTGTTACTTATCATTCTAGTTTATCTTGTCCATTTTGCAAATCGACTTCGCTCCGGTTCGTTTTTTAGATAAGGCTCCTTGTCCGAACATTTCAGTGACATCACCTCGCTGGAATGTAAAACGGAGTTCCGCTCCGGTGATCCTCTTTGCCCTTTAATCAAGCCCGGCAACCTGCAGTTGAAACGGAATGAAAACAATGAAGAAACAACTTAGTTCACAGACCTGGATTATAATCGGGGGTCCTTTCAAAATGCGAATAATGTTAACAATTTTAACGTTTGCATGACGGTTTTCAGTACTCAGAAATATCAGCAGTTATTCAAAAGCTAAGAAAGGCATGAACTTGTAAGATCAAAAAATATCTTAAGCATTCAAAGCTCTCCCACGTGAATTGATACCAACTTGGTACGTGTCACCCAAGAATTCAATCTCCTTCAAATCTGTTGACTGTATCGTTTTCCACACTTTCATGGCCATCTTGTCTATTTAGGGCCAATAGCGTCTCACAGATAAACTGACTTTTTTCCCATTTCTTTAGTCTACGATTAGTGCCCCCATGCTAATTTCATTCCCTACAGTGTTCCATGGTGAGAAGTCTTTCCAGGCCTTTTTGGCCTTAGATTTGATTCTCTCCGTCTCCCTAAGTTTGCCGAAGTTATTTGAGTTAATTGTTCAGGCATGATATCATCCTACGGTTCATTAATCTTCTCAACAAAAACCAGCAAATTTTTAGGCGAATTAGGGTCCAAGAAGTAGACAAAATACCAAGATTTGACGTGGAGTTTGGTTTGATTTGGTTCGGATTTCAATTTCAATTTCATTTAGAAAATGTCCGAATTAGACTTTGGAAACGTATTTTAATTATATCTACATAGAACTTACTCCGATCGGCATGTGCAACGGCAGGCCTCGTGCCCGGGCTGCGCAGCGGGGTCAGTTGGCGAAAATTTTGCCAATTTTATTTTTACATTCGGCCACAACTGGGACGCCGTTTCACTTTCAATTGTTCTGCCGCAATCACGTTCCCCTTCTTCTTGTTATCTCAATTCATCCGAGTATACAAGTTTGGAGCGATTTGTTAAAAGATTTCTTTCGTCCAACGACAATTACGACTCTTTTTTAAAAGAAAACGATGAAACTAACCCTTTTCGCACTCGCTTATTGAATCCCATACTCAAACTAAAATTGAATTATGTACATCTAAACCTTATCCGTCCCCTAAACCTAACCCTACATAGCCTAACCTATATGATCCATAACCCTACCAAATTTAAACTATTCCATCCCTAACCCTAGAAACCTGACCTATTCCTCCCCTAACCCTACTTAACCTAACCTATCCTATCCATAATCCTTCCTAACTGAGTATAACCTTAATTACTAACCATTCCTAACCTACCAAACCTAACCTGTCCCAATCCTCACTCTACCAAACATAATCTATCCCGTCCTTATCTTACAAATCTAAACTATTCCATCGATAATTCTACCTAACTTAACCTAACCATTCCTAACTCAACATAACCTAACTCGTCCCAATATTAACCCTAACTAAACTGCTACATACATAACCTTTCTTAACCTAACCAATCCCACCCATAACCCAACCAATCTTCACCTTACCTAGCATATGCCTAACACTAACCATTTTTAACCCCAATCTAATCGAAAGGATGTGTAATAATAATTCTAAGCCTATCGGACCTAACCTAACCATTCAGGGGACCGCGGTGGCTGAGTGGTTAGGGCGTCAATTGCAATAAGCGCTGAGCAGCTTCCATATTGAAGAATGGGAATGTGTTTCACAGTACAAAATCCAGTCTCTTATTTATTCGATGTCAAGACGTCTAGGGTCTTCACCAGACCAGAGGTGCTAATACGCGTTATTAAAATCAAAACCAAGTAAATAAATTGTTAGTTAAATTTTAATCTGTTATTAAATGATTTTCTGGTGTTTTGGTGAATTTTCTTTTAAACCATCTTAATGAAATAATTTTGATTAAAACTCATGAATTTCTGATTTCGTTTGGTTTGGACTAAAATAAGTATATTATAATTAATATAACGATAAAAATAGATATAGGTTGGAATCAACAACAAAGTATGAGTGACCGGTTTTTGTTTTTGAGTGCATTTTTATCTGAAAGCTACGGATTATGCAATTATTTAAGAACATCTTGCTTACTGTGAAATTAAAGTGTTTCACGTGAAATGAAGGTCAAAAAATAGTTTGTTCTTTTTATATCTCGGTTTATTTTTAAATGTACACTTCAACTGCCAGTTGTTGAATAATTATTGTTTGATAAAACCAGTCTGTCCAGGGATTAGTTTAAGTCCATTTTTTATTCAACCTTCTGTTCTAAAGATTTTCCAAATGTATGGGTGTTTTCGAGTTGGAGAAATGAGAAAGTCGAATCCTACCAGTTGTCCAAATTCATCATCGGCTGGACGACTTGGTCTTGCTTTATTTACACTCAGCCCAATTGTGTTAAGTACGGATGCAATTAGTGTCGTGCGTGATGTTGATGGGCACGTGGGTAACTGGGAACCGCGAGGAAGGTGGACTCACGGGGCCATTCCACTTCACGGCCGGATGACTTTTTCCTCGGCTTCGTCCATGAGTCATACGTCTTTTTCCTTCCATTAGTAGCCACTTCCCTTTCTATTTATATACCGTTGAATCATACATGATAACAAACATATCATTTATCCAGGTGATGTGGTGACTAAAACCACCTGGGTTTTTTTAACATAAAAGACTGAATATATATATACATTAGCGGAACCCCTCGTGCGGACGCGGACATGTGCTTTTTCGATTCACTAAACATGGATTATAATTTTTTGGTTTGACACCTGTCCGACCCTAATACATTTGGCAGTTCAGAAAGGTCAGGCATGGCTAACATTTTTTCAAATTAAACCCGTGGTAGATTGTTTATGGTGCAGTTTCAAAATCATAAGCTGAAATGTAAAGTTTTAAGTTTCAGCTAGGCAGTTCGTTCTCAGATACTTAAACGGTGTCATGTTAAGTTTCTCCGGGCTTGTAGTAGTGCTCAATTTATTTTAAAATTATCGAAATTCAATTTATAGGTAACATAAGATAATGTAACAGCCATTTTAAATGGGTATTTTTTTGATCTACTTAATTTTTTTTACATCACACTTACTGCTATAAAAGTGCTACCATAAATTTCTGATAAAAAATATCAAAATGTTCGCCATCTTGGATTAAAGAGTCAGCAGCGCTCCTCGTGTCGACAAAATGTACTAATCTAATATACCATAAACATCTATCCTAAAGTTAGCACTAGTAGTATATGGGATTGTAACCTACAACTGGTTATCCTGCTCCGTGATATAGAGTAAACAGCTGGACGGGTTTCAAGCTAGTAAATTTCAGAATTGAAAGTGAAATGAGATCTTAACCTGCCATTCTTAACCTGACCTGATCCTGTTACTAACCTTAACACTACAAAATTCAACCTAACCAAACCATTCCTAACCCTAATATACAGGGTGTCCTTTTTAGATGGCCCGGCTGAATTTCTCTTGAACCGATAACGCTATACAAAAATATACATGTTTAATATTTTTTAGTCTAGTTTCAGATTTTTACCTCTTTTTTGGAGAAAAATATAGGGTAGAGTTAGAAAGGTAGAGATATAAAAATACAGGGTACCTCAGGCCCAGTTCAACATCAAAATTTAGAATACGACACTATACACCCTGAAGCATCATTTTAAAGGATTTTTTACGCTGAAAACTATGGTGTAATCGGATTTTAAATTCGTCAAAAAATGACAAAGCTATGGCAAAAAGTTTAAAAAAAAACCGTCATTTGGTTTGCTATTTATTAATCACATTTCATATTCGAACTGCCGACTTTGCGTAAAGAAGCAAAGATTTGCTCTTTTTAACCACTCTTCACCGATGCTCAGAGCGATAGAGTCTGGAGAAATGGATTGAGAACCATTTTCTATCCTTGCCGCAGTTAAGGCCGAATGAAATTATTGCCGAGAGTCCACACCAAACGTTGATACTGTGAACCACCTGATGATGACAAGAGTACGAAATTCTCGTATTATCCTCTAACCACGTGTCCAAATTACGATGCCGGTTTCTTGGTGATGGAAGAGCAACTGATCCGTATCTCCTCATCTACTCGAGCAACACGTGAAACGAGATGTACAACCTATACCCGAATATAACCTCCAGCTGGTAACCATATTAATACATTTAGGGTAACCAACTGGAGCGGCATTAAATATAGACAATTTACGAGTTAATAGTGAAACGAGATTTACAACCCGTCCATTGTAGTATATCGCAGTTAAAACCTTCATATGGTTATCTTATTTCGTGATATAGGTTAATCTGCTGGAGAGGTTCGAACCTGGTGAATTTGAGAGTTGATGATGAAATGAGATCTATAACCTGCCCATTCCATACATGGTAGAAAGAGATCAAGAAGCTTCTATATCGGAATTGTGATCTATGCTATCCTATTCCGTGATAGGGAATAACAAGTTGAAGGGGTATTAAACATAGAGAATTTCCCAGTTGGTGGTGGAACAGCCTTCTACATCGAAATTGTAACCTCCAACTGATTATCCTATTGCGTAATATATGATAACCAGCTCGCGGGTTTTCAAACACAGTGAATTCCCCAATTAATGATGGAACGAAATCTACTGCCTTCTATATCGAAATTGTGACCTCCAGCTGGCTATCCTATTGCATTATATATGGTAACCAGCTGGTGGGTTTTCAAAGACAGTGAATTTTTTAAATTGATGGTACAACGAGAATTTCAACTTCTTAAATCGAAATTGTATCCCCCAGTTAGTTATCCTAACCAGTGATATAGATGTCAAACACGGTGAATTTCCTACTTGATAACGGAACGAGATTTTAATAACAAGAATTAAAAACTTGCATAATAACACTTTTACGGTTTTATTTCAGTTTGAACAATGATATCAATATTGCCCTGCTAAGAAGAAATGCTCTCTAATTTTTCGACTTTCGTTTTTTTTTGTAATCATTGATTTCTTAGATACGTTTCCTATTGAAAAACATGATACAATCGACGTAACTCGGTCCAGAAATATTAAAAATATAAGTTTAACATATCAACGTGTTGTCTATAGCTTAAAACGTTTTGGAGAAAATACTAATTAAAAAAACCGTATCTCAGACATTTTACTTAATTTTATCTTAATAAAAAGTCTTGTATTAGTAAATAAAATTAAGTATGTTCCAGTTACATTATTTTCCACTTGTTTTACGCCACGAAAACGTGTTTCCTGCGTTAAACGTTTCCATTAGTGAGGAAATGCATTGGATTGAGGAATTAAATATACTGACAGGCAAAAAATTCCACCCACTTGTAATATAACTTAATTTGTATATATTTTTATATATTAATCAATTTTCACATTTTTTAACGTATAATAAATGAGTCTTTGTCTCAAAAAGTTAAAAAAAAAGTAAATTGCTAAGGAAAATGAAAAAAAAAGACAGACAGATAAAATTTGTTTTAATTTTGTATTAGATTTTTAATTAACATTTCAATATCACGTATTTCCTCCTCTCGCCTTAATTATATCTCGAAGAAACCTCGGCATACTTTCTACCTGTCTGGAAACGTCTCTTTGCTGGAGGTTAGCCCATTCTTTACGAAGAATCTTTTCAAGATCATGGGGTGCATCAGGAAGTGATGGACGTGCTCTTATTCGTCTTTTAAGGTTATACCATAAATGTTCGATGGGGTTCAAGTCTGGAGAATGGGCTGGCCCAGGCTAAGACCCTGATGTTACGCTGTTGAAGGTACGTTTGTACAATGCGAGCGACATATCGACGGGCATTATCGTGCAATAGAATAGGATTGTCGCTGATTTCATCGAAGATAGGCATCGCATGATGTTTCAAAATTTCATCGACATAGCGAGTGGCCGTCAAAGACCCTCCACGAACATCAGCCAACTCTGTGCAACTCTCCAATGAAATTCCCACCCACACTATCACTGAGCTACGTTGGCAAGGTTGGCTCTGGGAAAAATGACAGGCTTCGTACCTTTCATTTCGCCTTTTCTTCACTCTTTTACGCCCATCTGGAGATCGTAGAGCAAATCTACACTCATCTGTAAAACGTACAGCAAACCAATCGCCCAAAGACCATGGCTGTCTTCTCGAGAAAATGCGAGCCGTGCAACTCTGTGTGTTCTGGCCAATTGTGATCCTCTTACGGGGCTGAATGAATCGCTTGAACAACAGTAAGCTGCCTGTTTCGCAAAATTCTCAAAGTCAAAAAACGGTCATCCTCTGGTTTTGTTACCCTAGGGCGTCCTGAACCGGGCCTTCTATGGTAGGACCCAGTTTCTCGAAAACGGCTAACGGCGTCTCGCAATGTTTGTAGGGAACCCCGATGGCCATAGCCGCATACCTGATGGAACGTCATCATCACTAAGTGCCACACCACGCGCAACATCCTCAGTACTAAGTGGCATTTTTAAGTTCAAAATTTAAATTAAGAATACAAAGCTGAGAACTAAACAGTTTATTGCTTCAGAATTCAAATGAGGCTGAATAAACATTTTAAATTCCGTAAAAAGTAAACATTGAAAAATCCTTTATAGATCCTTTATAGTTAAAAATCCAAAGATAGATAGATAGATATAATAATTCAGGGTATGGTATACTGCGCCCTTTAAGAGCTATTGTATCCCCTGTGCTCTGCCTAAAGCACATCGGTGAGTCCTATTTCATCAAGAAACTTGATTAATAGGCCCGGTTTCAGTGGTTGTAGTTCTTCTATGGTCACATTGTACATCCCAAAACACTTCCTCCTGCGGGCTAGTGTAGCTCCGCAGTTTGTTAGTAAGTGTGTTGGTGTCTCTTCTGCTTCTTTGCAGAATCTGCATGTGCCATCTTGGATTATTCCAATTTTCTTTAGATGTCCATTTAATCTACAGTGTCCTGTCAGGAATCCTGTTAGGATTCGCAGTCTGTTCCTGCTTCCTTTGACACATTCTGTGATTTCTTTCTTGCCAAAGTTGGTTAGAAGATTCTTGGATTGTCTATGTCCAATAAGTGAATTCCAAAGTTCGCTCATTTTCTTTTTATCCTTCTGTCTGAGGTATTCGTTGATAGTGCGTGTTCCTATTCCACAGAAGGGTTCAGGTCCTATTAGCGGTGTGGCAGCCCCTTTTCTTGCCAGGGTGTCCGCTTTCTCATTGCCTTCTACTCCCATGTGTCCTGGGACCCAGCAGAGGCTGACTTTATTCTGCGAGCCTAATATATTTAATTTGGTTTTGCAGTTCAGCACCATCCTTGAACTAATGGTATTTGAGCTTAGTGCTTTGATGGCTGCTTGGCTATCTGACATGATAGCTATATTTTTGTTTTTGTATCCTTTATTTAGATTGAATTGGATACATCTTTCAATTGCATGAATTTCAGCTTGGAAGATACTGGTGTGCTTTCCCATGGGTTCTGAGTATTTGGTTCCGGGTCCGAACACTCCTGCCCCCGTACCTTCCTGTGTTCTAGATCCATCTGTGTACCAAAGGATGGTGCCATTTTTGAGGGAGTTATTTCCCTCTCTTTCCCATTCCTTTTTGGTGCCCAGATGTATTCGGAATTTATGGTTAAATTCAAACCTCCTGTTCATGTCGTCTCTTGGAGCCATGAGTGAAGGATGGTTTTTCCACAGTTTGTTTCTGTCTCTCCATTTCAGTTTTATTCCTGTTGGAGGTTTCTCTCTAATGATGTTAATTATAGTTTTCTGTGCTGTCCTTTCTATCATGTGATGTAGGGGGATTAGTCCCAATATCTTTTCCATGCTAATTGTAGGACATGTTCTCATTGCTCCCGTTATGCAGATGCATGCAAGTCTCTGTATTTTTGAGAGTTCTTTCCTTTTGGTTGTTTGTTCCGCTTTATCAGCCCAGGCTATAGCTCCGTATGTAAGAAAAGGTCTTACTATCATCCATAACAGGGTTTCTGGTTTACATCCCCAGTTTCTTCCTGCCATTCTTCTGCACACCATCAGAGCTCGTGTCGCCTTTATGATGATAGAGCTGATATGTTTCTTAAACGTTAGTGTTTTATCTAGTATGATGCCCAGATATTTGACTTCATTTTTGATTTCTATCACAGTGTTGTTTAGTTTGATTACTTTCATGTGATCTAGCTTTCTTTTCCGTGTAAAAGTGACTATAGTTGTTTTGTTTGGGTTGATTTCCAAGCCTGCACTTTTACACCATTCTTCTGTGATTTTCAGTCCCTCTTGGATTATATCACAGAGGGTTTCCTCGAATTTTCCCCTGGCTGTCAGGACTATGTCATCTGCATATCCCTGACATTTTATTCCTGAGCGGTTCAGGGTTTCGAGCAGTTCATCAACTGTTAGGCTCCATAAGAGAGGTGATAATATCCCTCCTTGAGGACATCCTTTTGTTGTTCTAACTTCTATAGTGTTTATTCCTATATTTGTTTCAGCTACTCTAGTTCTTAAAAGTTCTTCAATCCATCTAGATGTGGTTTGGTCTACGTGTTTTTTCCTCAGGGAGACTTCCATTGATGCATGAGATGCATTGTCGAAAGCTCCCTCAATATCAAGGAACGCGCAGATTGCTATTTCCTTTGTTCCCAGTGTTTCTTTTAGGTCACTGGTTAGTTGGTACAGTGCAGTTTCTGTTGATCTTCCTGCTCTGTATGCATGCTGACAGTAATGGAGAGGTTTGTTTACGAGTGCTGTCGTTCTTATATAGTTGTCTATCAGCTTTTCGAGGGTCTTTAATAAAAAGGATGTTAGGCTGATTGGTCTGTAGGATTTGGGGGATGTGGGGTCTCTTTTCCCCGCTTTTGGTATAAACACCACCCTTGCCCTACGCCATGTCTGTGGTATATAACCTAGTGCTAAACTGCTTCTATATATACGTAGCAGTGTTGGAGTGATTAAATCCATTCCTTTTTGTAACAGGATGGGAAAGATTCCATCCGTTCCTGGTGCTTCGTACGGGCTGAAAGTGTTAATCGCCCAGAGGATTTTCTTCTCTGTGATTATTTCAGCTGCTTTCTTCCAATTCTCTTTCTTGGGATTATCTGCTCTCACATTTTCTGGGGAGATGTTGTAGGTACTGCCTGGAAAATGTGTACTTAGAAGGAGCATTGCTTTTTGTTGCATGTCTGCTGTGTATTTTCCTTCTATATTTCTTAGAGCAGTGTTTATGTCTGATCTGTCCTTTGCTAGTATCTTGTGTAATCTAGCTGCTGTGGATACTGTGGAGATTTCTCCGCAGAATTTGCGAAAAGTCTCTCTTTTCGCCTTGCGGATGGCATGGTTATATGAAGTAAGTAACCTTTTGTATTCTCCCCAGTTACTTCCTAGTCTGGCCTTATTAAACGCTTTCCTGGTTTCTTTTCTTAATAAGCCCAGTTCTGCATTCCACCAAGGTGGTTCTTGTTTATTTTTTGGGACCTTTACAGGGCAGCTTGTTTCATATGCGTCAATCATATTTCCTGTAAGTTCTCTGACTGCAAGTTCTAACTCATTGCAGGTTTTTGGTACTCTTTTCACTGATGCATGGTTTAAACTGTGTGTTACCATCTCAGTGAACCTTGCCCAGTTTGTGTTCCGGGGGTTTCTGAACGGTGTAGGGTCTATCCTATCTGATTCGATGTCGAACCTTATTATTCTGTGGTCCGACATCGACTCCGAAATCCAAAGATAAAGGAATACGTGTATTTACCTCTAATTGATATTCCCAATTTAAAACATAGCATAAACAAATATTTATTGGTAAAAACAATTAAACAAATTAAGGGCAGAATTTTCTTTTATCGAGAAAATGAAAAAAAATCAATTGGATGGAATTTTTCACCTGTCAGTGTATTTGATTCATTATGTTACTATTGCATTACAAAAGAAATTATAATAAAAAAATATATATTTGTAAAAATCACTTTCTTTTCAGATACGTTCTTTTTCGTTAGTAGTTATCACAGCTCTTCGCTAGTTAAGTTTAACGTAACAACCTTTTTTGATTAAAAAAACGCATAAAAATAAGAGTGAATTGGTAAATAAGTTATAAATTATAATAATAATAAAAAAGAATTGAGGATTATAAATACAGTGAAGCTAGAGACCTAGGCCAAACACTTTAAAAACTATGTCAACTTAACTGAGGGCATTCAACATGAAAATCTTCAAAGGTCGATATCACAAAACTATCAAAAAGTAGGTACAGCATTTCTTCTTAGCAAGGCAGAAAGGAAGTCGGTTATAAAGTCATTTTATCTCGGTGTCTAAACAATTTTTTTTTTAATGTAATCTTTTTATTTTCTGACCGTCATTTGCCAGTCGTGTGGTCTTGCGGGATATGTCGCTCCGGTGGGTTCTGAAGCCGGCCAAAGGCGTTTCTTGTGCAATTTCTCGGGCTTTTAAGGGTGGTTTCTACATTCATGGATCGTCACAAAGTCATTCCGCGTATGTATCAACCGGTTCAAATTGAATCAGTAGGCCTTTTATTTATTTCTGTTCCGCTTCTATTATTTGGATATATTCAAATCGTTACACTAATATTCTTTACTTTCATCAGTCTGCTGAACTAACTGCTAAGGTTGATCGTTTCAGAATGTATAGCACAAAATGACTTAATCAAGTTAGCTAAGTTGTCTGCAGATTAGTAAAAACAAGCTAAAGAGGTATGATAAGTCTATAATAGTCAATGTGCCTTTAAAAAGCGTTCGGAGATGTGATTTTGGCTAAACGGATGTGCCACACCCGCTGGTACAGATGCCTCTTGTACAACTGCAAATTGACCAAAAAAAAAAAAAAAAATTACAAACGACGTGGGTCACGGATTTTATTTTTTTTATTATTCTAAACTCCAAAATATCGGACATGTATCCGCCACTTATTACGAACAGGCCACGGTTTCGCAAATTTTTTTTTGAAAGTTGACATTTCCCGTTTTTTAATATTTTTATTTCGCCGTTCCACTTGCTCAAATCACTACGTAAATATGTCATTTTACATCATTTTTATGTAGATTGCAATAAAAATTTAGTAAAAGCTATCAAAGTTTATCAATAACCAAAAAAATTCTAATAAAACAAAACTTTTCAAGTAAACTAAGTCATAAATTGTTTTTCGTGAAAATAATATGAAATTTCGTTTCTGTACCTCTGGAGACCCCTAAATATAAATTTTTGTTTGAATTTAAATTGATCGATTTTTTGACCCCTAAATTTTTTTCGAATTTTTGAGGAGTCGTTACCGGAATATCGGATTGAAACGGCTATAATTTAAAAACGGCTAAATGGATTTAGGAACGTCAAACAGACCATTTGAAAGAAGAAGAACGTAGTTTTTTAATGACGTATGTACTATTTAAAAATACAAAAGATTTCTTTAAAAAATACTCAAAATAGCGAAATTATTTATGAAAATTAACCTCGTTTTTTTTAAATGGAAATAATAGTCGGATTTTAATGTTTCACAGTGATAAAATGCGCTTGACAATTTCTTTAAAACGAATTATCAACCATGAATAGGTCCTCTAGCTTTTGAGAAAAATGATGTTAGAGCTAGCACTAGTCATGTCCATCCCTAGAAAGATCGCCAAAATTATCAGTCAAAAAATCAATTTACACCGATTTTCGCGAAAGTCTATCTAAGGTTTTTATAACACTAGAATTTCATATTAATTAAAAATAAAATTATGACCTATTTTACTTGAAAAATGTTTTTTAGAAATATTTTCGTTATTGAAAAACTTTGATAACTGTTACTATATTTTAATTGCAATCTACATAAAAAATGATACATTCCAAAGTTGATTTGAACAAGTGGAACGGCAAAATAAAAATATTAAAATACGAAAAATTTCAACTTTCAAAATTGTTTTTGGCGAAACCGGGGCCTATTCACAAGAATTGGCGGATACATGTCCGATATTTCGGAGTGTAAAATCACCAAAATGTTTGATCCAAATCCGTAACCCATCAACCTGGTTGTCCCCTTGTAATCGGCTGGAACGTATGCCACTACAACCAGGAAGCCTGGAAGTGTTCAAGTTGAATAACTTTAGAGAGGGATCAGATAAAATCGTTTCTACTCTGATAGGCATGCAATATGCTTGTGCATACCACCAAAAGCAGAAGTAATACTAAACAAGAACATTATCAAATAAAACGTCTTTTTTAAAATTGGTTAACGCGATTGATATTTCATAACAATAATACAAACAATAAGCAATTAATAACACAATAAATTGACTTGATCAACTATGTAATAACCAGCAGTTGGTAAACTTACTAGATTATATTGGATGAAAGTTTAAACCTTTTACAAAATGAGCAATAGGTTGCCTGTATCGACTCATTATATTATATTTTGTACATAATTAAAAGATACTGTATATTGCATTAATAAAGTCAAAAGACCGGGCTTCAAAGGACAACTGGGAATATATTAAAGGCTAAACTCCGTGACATTTCAAATGTCAGGTGTGGCTAACATTTCTCAAGTTAAACTAGTGATAAGATTGTTCATGCGCCAGTTCAAAAATCATAAACAGAAATGTAAATTTTTAAATTGAGCGAGATAGTATGAAAACCTCAGATAATACGAAAATTATTTTACCTTATATCACGGAATAGATAACCAGTTGGAGGTTACAATTTCGATATAACGCTGCAGATCAGCTGAAACCATCAGTTGGTTACCCTATTCCGTGATTTAGGATAATCACTTTTGGAATTGCAAACATGGTGAATTGCCGAGTTGAAAGATGGAACGAGAACCAGCTGTAGTTGTTTCCTGTAGTAAATTTCCAAGTTTATGTTGAAACGAGATCTACAGCCTTGTATATCGGAATTATAACCTCCAACTGGTTATCCTATTACGTAATGTAGGATTACCACATAGGAGAGTTTCAAATATGGTGAATTTCCGAGTTGGTGGTGGAACGAGATCTACAACCTTCTATTTCGGAATTGTAACCTCCATTTGGTGATCTTGGTGTCATATAGGATAACCAACTTGGAGGGTTTGAAACATAGGGAAATTCTTAGTCGAACGTGAATCGAGACTTACAGCCTTGTATATCGGAATTATAACCTCCGACTGGTTATCAAATTACGTAATGTAGAATTACCACTTGGGGGAATTTGAAACATGGTGAATTTCCGAGTTGATGGATGGAGCGATAACCAGTTGTAAGGTTTCAAACACAGTAAATTTCTAAATTTATAGTGAAACGTTATCTATAGCCTTCTGAATCGTAACCTCCAGTTGGTTATCCAGTTCTAGCGTATAGAATATCCAGTTGGAAGTGTTACAAATAGATTGAATTTGTAAAGATATAACATAATTGTAACCTCCACTTGGTTATTCTATACCATGATCAATATGGTTCGGAGGAACAATGACAAAGAAACAGAACTATTCAGCTTTCACTATATTTTTAAGTTTTTAAATGTTTAACTTATATATTAATAATCTACTTATATTTTTGGTTTATTAGGATCCAAGAATTGGACAATGGTTTTTTTGAGAAGTTTGGCACACTTTTGAATGACCAAGATGATAAAGGGGAGAAGATCGAAGAAACGACAGCAGAAGAAGAAGAGGAGTCGGACAAAGAGATCGAAGAAGAAGAGACAGGAGCTATCATATCCGACGTCATCGGTCTGAACGTAAGCCTTTTTATTAATTATTTAACACAATATAATAAATTAGTTGAACGTTTTAAAAAGAAAATCATAGTTTTCCTTGGATATTTTCATCTTGAGATTTTTCTTCAATTAACGTACTAAAGTAAAATAGTAAGGTAAGTCACACATGACATCTTGAACTAGCAAGAGGTTATTTTTCTCTACTTATTTACCCAGACCGTCTTGAGCATATATTGTTATAGTGGTATAGTCTTTTTAAATATATCTAGGTGCTCTATTACCCCCCTAGATAGTTTTCTAACCAAAGATAGGTTTTATTGCAACTGGAAAGATTCTGGCAAAAACCAGGCCATGTTATTTTGAGAGTTGAGTCTTGCGAAAAGTTGCATCCTGGAAATATTATTTTTAGGGTTTTTTATCGGGAAGATTCTCTGAATTGAATTTGATTTGCAAATATACAATTTATTGCTAGAAAAAAGGCCCGTCGTTAAATTAAAAACCGGCTTCGTCGTCGAATCACCTCAAAAGGTCGACAGGAAAAACTTTCTATTGTAATTCAAAATAAGAATAATACCGTCAGAAAAGTGAGAACCTTCCGAGAGTTTACTTAATAATTATAATTTTATGGAATGATTTTAAATTAAGAATTTTTTACCTTAAATAATTACTTGAAATATGACCTTACTGAGGCTTTGTAAAAGTCGAAAGGTGTCTTGACTCAACATGTCCAAACTGGAAGGTTTTATATCTTAAAGATCATCCCTGGAGGACATACCTCTCGTTTCAGCTAGAATGAAGTCACTAAAATTAGTGATAATAGTACTAGGTAGTATTAGTAGTAAGTCATTTATAGCATTCGTAAAGTAATTTAATAAAAATGGGGTTCCATAGAGAAAATATGTTTGAAAACGTTTTTATGTAATTTTTCTTAGTCTTCTTACCCTCGTTTTTCAATTCTTAATGGTCAGTGTTGCATAATGTCCATTTGGTAAACGTTATGTCTCAATGAGTCTAATTGTTCATTTCCAGGTGTCTGCTGATATAGAATTTAGCTGAATGTGAAATTTCAAATCTAAGATAGTTTAAAGAAATTTCATCCTTTCTAATAACAATTTAATAACAAACAACACCGTAATTGAACATAAATAATATCAACACTTAATAAACAAGAATTACACGTCAGACTAACGAGGTGACTTGATCTACTGAGCGGGGTACATTAAACCTTATTTAGTGTTATAATATCCAGCAGTGATTATTTACAGATTGTGAGAATCGGTTTTGTGTGATGTAGGTTTAGACAAATATTTTCTTTATCATGCCAACGTTTCGATCTTTATTGAGATCATCTTCAGGCCTTGTGAATACTACACATATCCAACAGTGTTGACTGTCTGAGGTGGTAGCAATGTTACAAACTTTACATGTTATGACAAGATCGAATAAGAACGATTTGTTTTTCAAATTTATGTTGAACGGGACCTACAGTGTTGCAATGACACCAACTTACACCTCTGTTATTTTAAATAGCAGTGTTCGTCCTTGACGTTGTAGTAATGTTACTAACTTATACCTACCTCCGTTATTGCAACCAGCAGTGCTGCTTGTCTGAGGTGTTAGCCATGTTACTACCCTTACATATTGATAAACCAGGTAAATCAGGCGTCTATGACAAGATCGAATAAGCATGATTCGTTTTTTGAATTTGTGTTGTACGGAATTAGCAACTAACATCGTTTTTGAATTTGTGTTGAAAGGAACTAGTAATTAACATCGTTTTTCGAATTTATGTTGAACGTAACTAGCAACTAACAGTGTTGCAATTCTATGAACTGACACCTCTGTTATTTTAACTAGCAGTGTTTTTCCTTGACGTTGTAGTAATGTTACCAACTTATACCACTGTTGTTGTAACTAGCTGTGCTGCCTGTCCGATGTGGTAACAATTTTAGCAACTTATACCTCTGCTATTGTAACCAGCAGTGCTGCCTGTCTGAGGTGGTAGCCATGTTACCTACCCTTACATATTGATAAACGTACTTAAATCAGGATTCTATGACAAGATCGGATAAACATGATGCGTTTGTCGAATTTAGTTGGACAGTCTTTCATTTCTTGAGTACCAGCCAGTGAAATCTCGACAAAACTAACTGAAGAACTGGCAAGTGTATAGTTTTTTCCCAAAGGATGTTTTTCTTTTCGGCGGAGTCACATCGGTTTCATGTTACTACTTCTTTGCGTTCCAAAATTTTCACCAAACGTCATTGTAGATCGTGACTCCCTGTTTAAATAAGAACTCCGTGCTAATTTAAGATTCCGTATTCTTCTGGAGCCGAAAATATCACAAGAGTCACCATGCGGCCACGGTTTTTTTAAAATCAAATTGCAACTTGGTGCGTCCAAATAAAAACATTTTCAAGTAGAAAATCGAAAATCCATAATTGACACATTGGCCCTGTACCACTTTGTTATTTTAGCCAACCACTTGGCGTGGGTGAGACATGTAAAAGGTTAAAAATAACTGAACCTACCACAATTTCAATGCCATTGTACTTGGTACAAATTAACCCAGGTTGAATGTGCAATTAGTTTGAAATTCATTTTGAGTGAAGATTTTCGTAAGCTGATGGAATTTGAATTAAATTAATGACGAACTTTTTTTTCAAGGGAGGTTTATGGAATATTTAAAAAAAATCGGCTTTACCAAATGAATTATCTCTATTTGTTCTGCAAGCGCAAAGCTCAACTACGTGAATACTTAAATGTAAAGTGACCAAATCTGCCAAAAAAATATCCGCCAATAATAAACTCAAAGGAGTTCAAGGACTGAAATGTTTACTAAGATTGGGAAGGCGCATGCTTCTCTTCTCGCCATATCCCAAATGCATTTGGTTCAAATCAGTCTACGAGTAGTTCGGCTGTGATTTTAATTACACCCAATTAAACATAAATGCTGTAAATGTTCTCGGTTTACAGCACTTTCCGTTTGAAAGTGTCGCGGCGGTCCGTTTTGAAATGAAATCAGCCGGCGATTCAGTTCTTGAAGTTGTCTGAACTATTTGACAAGTCGAGCCTTGGAAAATAAAAAACTGTAAACCGGCAAAATGATGGAAAGAAGGAAGTCGTTGAGCAAGCTGCCCAAGTTCAGAGGCGTTAAAAAGGATGAACTTCAAAGGCAGACGACACTTTTATTGGAAACCATGACTGTAAGTCAAACAGCATAAATCAAAAAGGCAACTTATTTCAAACTCTGAAAAAAAAATCTCTCGGTAAATTTTTTATAAAAATAGCAACTAGGTAAAAATAGCTTTCTCGAGTTGTTGGTTTCATTTTTTCCTTTCCACATTCAAATTAAACAATATTAATAAAATTTATTTCTTAAAATCTTTAAAATCATTATGCACTGTGGGATTACGTCAGAAAGTAACTCGTTTTGTCCTTTTATCCTTCAGTACAAGTTAACGGGAATAAGTTATAATTTTAATTTTGGGGGGTTTCTTCTTACCAAATAGATTAGGTTAGGTTAATTGTTGAGTAATTTTAACCTTAAGTAGTGTTATAGTAACAGTGTTGCCTCCCTGAGATGGTACCAACGTTACCAACAAACTACACTTAGAGACAAAAAAGTGGCCACTCTCGTTTTGTTACGTAAAGAATTGCAATCGCTATATTTTTTTGTTTACTGTATATTTTAAAAAAATGGAAACAACGAAGAACCAATCATTCAGTATGGATTATTTCCTCCTGTTGCGTTGATCACGGCTTGCATTCGACGTGGCATCGATTTGATGAGATTTTAAATGTTATGCAGTGTTATATTTTCATACTCCTCAAACAGCGCCATTCTCAATCCCTCCAACTTTTCTGGCATCACAAGGCGACTTTTTTCCCTTTCTGTCAACTCGTCCCAAAGGTGTTCGATCGACTACATGCACTCCAGACATTGAATTAAAGCCCGTTCCAACTAGTCACGAACGATCCTAGCTGTGCGGGGTTTGCATTGTCATTCATAAAAATTAAAAACCGTCGCCAATTAATGACATATAAGGAACCTTTTCTTCAGATAACACATCTTCATTGTATCGCCCAGCTGTTAGGGAACCCTCTACAGAAGATGTACGGAACGACGAAGATCAAGTTTGTGCGACCTTTTCATAGAAATGACCAAACCTTAACACTACCACCTCCATAGCTTCTCTGGAGTGAAAATGTTACAGGATATATCGCTTTCCTGTTCTTCTCTAAACCCTCTCTAGGACGTCAGAAGACCTCAAACAAATCCTTGATTCATCCAAAAACAATATTTTAGTCCAATCTTCTAGACCAATTGATGTGGTTTCTTGCGAAAATTAACCGAGCTGTTCTGTGCCTTATCGGAAGTTCTGGACCAGTGGCAGGTCTTCTCGCACGTAATCCAGCTTTCTGAAAGTCTTCGCCTTACAGTGCGTAAACTGACGTTAACATTACTAACTTGTTGAAGTCGTTGTTTGATCTCAACAGCGGTAGAATGTCGATTACGAAGTACGTTCGAAACTATAAAACGACCATCTCTCTGAGATATGACACGATGACAACCTGATCCATCCCTTCTTGAGTAATCTGCAGTATTTTGGTAGTGATGACCCTTCAAGTAGTTGTTCTGGAAAATTTGACACATTGGCCACGTAAGCTTGACTTTTTCCATCTTCCAACAATGATAGATCCTAGCCGAATCTATATCACTTAAAACCATCCCTCAAACAAATTTAAAACTTAAAAATGGTACTACTTTAAAAAGTCAAACCACTGGAATGTTAGAAAGAAGTTTTATAGAAAAACCAACAAAAAAGAGATTGACTGACTATTCAAAGATTTGTTTACAAAATCCAGTTGTAAACACAGATAGGGAGATTTTATCTGTGCTTTAATTACATCTAACCCTTTAAAACGGACGAAATATTGTTGTAAGATAATCAATGGAGTATTGTATAAGGTAATAATAATTATTATACCATTGGATCAGAACGTTGGGATTTGTGAGGAACTTGTATATTAATTTCTAAGATCATGTAATGTGAAATTATCTTAAGTACTGTTATACTAAGCTGCGTAATTGCTTGCATGAGGAGGTAGCAATGGTACCATCTTATACCTGTTATTGTGACCTACATAATTCCACGTTGAAGCAACTTACTATATAATATAGACGAAATTTTATATCTTTCTTATTTTCTGGTAGTAAATAAATTTTCAGAAGAAATTCTTTGGATTTCAAACTGGGATTTGTCGCGATCTTGAAATTTAATTTCTAAGATAGTTGGGCATAATTTAACGATAAGCAGTGTTATAGTAACCAGCATAGTCACCACCCTGACAATAGCAATAGTTACCAACATCACATACTTAAGGATTGCGGCATCGTTTGCATATGTGAGGAGTTTGACTATGTTATCAGGAGTCGGCCTATTTACGACCACGCGCACGGCGACCAATATTGGTCTATTGTTTATTTTCCATAATTGTCTAGAGTAGTTAAGTTTAAGGATTTGTACCAGATCAATAAGCTTTTGTTAAGACTATTATCGACTCAGAGCAGCAGAAAACCTTGTGCAGATATTGCCTCCTTTCGTCCATCTTTCCAGACATACCTGAATAAGTCGAAACTGGCGAACCAATATGTACATAACCTCAATACTACAACGCACTGTTTTAAAGATACAGCCAAATGTACCGTCCAAAGATTTGGTCAGTGATGGAGGATGCTTAGATTTATTTCAAGATTTTTTATATCGACAAGTCAAATCGAACATTTCTTCTCTTTCAGCATATAATTACACTTAATTGATCGATCTTGAGAATTTCGCTACGTCGTCTATTGGCCGGTTTACACATGCGTTTGACATCACGCCATCTTCAGTGAGGAACGAACGAAATTCGTTTCGTTCAACAGCATTTTTTTTGTTCTGAATGGGATCTTTCCCTACCTGAGTATATGTCTAAGGATGTTCTTCTCAATTTGTAACATCATCATTCGAAAATAAATGTAGGATTTTATGAAAATGTGACAGGATTTGTGATAATTCGTGGAAAGTGAACCTAGATATTTAATAAATAATGAATCGATATACAGGTATTTGCAGGATAATTTAGTGTTAAACCCATTGTTATCTATCTAAAGGGAAAAATCTAAGTATAGTGAAAGAAAATATTCAAGAAGCTCTTAATATTGCTTCCGATTGGCTAACCAAAGAACCAACCAACCAAAAATGGTTTCAGGATTTCATTGTCAAAAACTAAAGCAGTCTTTTTTGCAAAGAGAAGGCCTCATACTAATATGTCACTTAAAATTCATGGCACAACTGTAGACTTTGCTGATTCTGTCCGATATTTAAGAGTAATCTTCGATCGTACTCTTAATTGGTCTAAACATTTGAAAACACTGAAAGCACAATGCTCGAATTCTATCAATTTTCTCCGAATTATTAGTGGGGGTGCTGATAGAGCTAGCATGCTAAAAATCTACCGATGTCTCTTCGCTCTAAACTGGACTATGGAAGTTGTGCATACGGCTCTGCTAGTGACAGAACATAGTCCATGATTGAACCGATACAAAACACAGGTTTGCGTCTAGCCATAGGTGCATTTAGATCTAGTCCATCTATTAGTGTGCATGCTGAAGCCGGAGAATTGCCCTTCAAACATCGGAGATTAAGACTTGATTTGAACTTTGCAGTTAAAATTCTCTCATGCCCTTTCCAAGTGGAAACTCTATTCCGTTTGAAGATACCCTACGTTGTCAAAGAAAGCATTTTCCATCTAGAGTGGCCGCTCATTTACAATTAATAAATGCTGCGATCCCCCCTCTCTATAAAATTGGAATTTCATCTAAACCTCCCTGGCTGCTTCCAAAGCCCAATCTATGCATTGACCTTACTAAATTTTCTAAGCAGAGTACTCCCCCCTACATGTACAGTCAAGAATTTTATAAAATAATAGATATCTTTTCGAATCCCGCACTACGTTTTACAGATGGCTTAAAAAATGATGTAGGGACAGGTGCTGCTTTTTTCACTTACAATAATAATGCACAATATATGTTTACCCTACCACCTATATGTTGCAGCTACACTGCTGAGATTATAGCAATAGCAAAGTGCTTAACTACATTAGCCCCACCCAGGAAACGACTGTCATCTGTACTGACTCTTTGTCGACGCTATTGGCACTTAAAAACAACTTTTCTGTACATCCATTGATACAAGACATCCTATTTACCATTGAATCTCTGCAAAATCAGGGAAATAGAGTAGTATTCATGTGGATTCCTGGACACTACGGAATATTTGGCAATGAGAAGGTGGACCATTTGGCAAAGCAGGCCGTCCTTAATGGAGTTAAAATTACAAAAACACCAAAATCCGATGTGACAGCTTGGCATAAAAGAAAGTCTTGGCAGTTATGGCAAACNGGCGGAAAATGACCCAAAGCGGTTGATCGCCTTTTATAATTAAAAAAAAAAAAAAGTTAAACCAAAATTAAAAGATCAAAATTTATATATTATCCTTAGTTGCAAATTAGTTTTGTGCTGAAATCTGGGTCTTGTTAGCTGGCAATGGTATAATTATTGTATAAGCAATATGTTCTGAATGTTAACATATGCATCATCTTCAAGTCTTTCCATGATGCTGTTCTAATTACGTCTATTTTTGTAAGAAATATTTAGTTTTTCAAGATTCGGCTATTCATCAAAAATAATTCTACACTTTACAGATAGACGAATTGTATGAAGAGGTTTTGTATGAGATATTACATACCGTTGGCTGTGATTCTGATTATGACAATGAGACTTTATTTTCATATTTGAAAGATGCGTTCAAGATGGATGAAGAAAAGCACGCGGAAGCGATGAGGGTCGCCAAAGAAAAAGAAGTAAGTCCTCATACAATCCTATTATTTAAAGTGATTTCAAAACAATATCTAAGTTGACTAACCTTTGTTTTAGGCTCCAAACATACTTTTAAACGTTGAGGTGATCAAGGCGAAAGACTTGTATCCAAAAGATGCAAATGGTAATTGGTTAGAAATTGTTTTAAATAAAAATAATCACTACTTTAATCAGAACTGCTATCTTTTTATGAAATAATGATTGCATCTCTGCATGTATAAACAATTACCTGGCAATTAGTTGCCTCCTTAACAATGTTACCAACTTACACCTCTGTTATTGTAACTGGCAGTGTTGCCTCCTTGACATGGCAGTAATGTTACTAACTTAAACAAGTTAAAGCAATGTTTCTCGATTCAATAGGTTTCATATTCGTTTATGGATTGTTTTTGTTTTTTCTTTCTACTTTCAGTCTTAAGCTTTGAATAATAGAAATATTTGTTTCAGGTTTAAGTGATCCATTTGTAACTTTGTACCTTACAAAGAATGCATCGCACAGGTACAACACTTCAGTTAAATCTGAAACCCTTTCACCATCATGGGAGGAATATTTTTCTTTGTAAGTTGGAATCATGTAACTTTTGTTGGACTTAGTTAAATTTGAAAAAAATAAAAACTTTTCAGACCAGCAGAGGACACTTCAGATGATACATTGGCAATAGAAGTCTGGTAATTATCCTATACTTATACAATTATGCTGAAATTCGAGATTACAATTAAACTACTTTTAGGGACTTTGATCCAGCTGAAACGGTTAGAGAAAAAATGAGCAAAATAACTGGTGTTAAGGGTGTAAAAGGTTTACGCAAATTGATGAAAGAGATTGCTGTGACTGCTTCAACAGGAAAGCACGACAATGAAATCATTGGATTTGTCAATATCCCTTTGAAGGTATAAATTTTTTTAAAAGCATTTACAACTTTAAAATATTTCAATCTGAATTGTTTTCAGTCCATTCCTTCCTCTGGGCACGTTAAATGGTACAATTTAGAAAAGAAAACCTCACGAACCAAGTCGAGCCGCGGAGCTGTCCAGCTGAAGCTTGCTTTCAGTTCAGAGAAAAACAACCAAGTAGCTGCACAAGAGCATAGACATTTGATGAGGCTTTTAGTTCTACAAGAGATGGAACACAATAAAGTAAAAGATCTTTTCTCTGTGATAGAAATAGAATAATTATTTTACAAATCTAATTCTAGCCTGATTTGGAAACTTGGGATGGCACGTTCACCGGACCGGCAGATGTCATTTTAAGGCAGCATGCAGCACAAAGTGGTTTACGACCAGCAGATGAAAGAATGGCGCAGTGGGTCGAATACATACGTCTCCATGTAAATCAACCACTGAACTTTAGACTTCTCTCGAGTATCATAACCAGCATTGTTGATCCCTTGCATAATGGACTTTACTCAGATGATGAGGTAATTTTGCAACTATCAAAAGTTGAATTATACCTTAATTTAAAAAATAAGACAATGAAGATGAAATGTATAAATTTATATTGGGAAATTTGATGTTCTCCAACCATTTTATCATTACCAACTAATGATACTATATTGACTCCACTTCATGGAAAACATGAGTCATGGATATGTAACCTAATCTGTCCTTAACCCTAATCCTAATTAAACTAATCTAGCTCATTGGCCACCTTAAGCCTGATCCTACATAATTCAACTTAAACAAACCTAACGTAATCCATCCTCAACCGTACTAAACTATAAAGCCTGTCCTTAACCTTAACCAAACCCAACAGTAAACTAACCCGTCCATATCCCAACTCAAGTTAACCAAACTCCTTCTTAACCCTACATAATCTAACCTAACATAATCCAACTCAGCAAAATCTAACCTGTCAACACAAAATAACCTAACCCATCCTCAAACTAAACTAACTTGTCCTTAACCTTACATAACCTAACCTGTTTTTAACCCTAACCCTACATAACTAACCTATCCCATCCATAGCACAATCCAAACTATCCTAAACATCCTTAAGCCTAATACAACGTAATCTAACTTAACCATGCACACTTCCTGCAGTAACATGGAATGAATGAGTACAAATGGTATCACTAAAAATTATTTAACATTATAACGAAAAATGTATACACTTGTTTAAATGTGCATGCCACTTTAATTTTTTTCAGATAAGATTATTTTGGGATGGAACTAAAAGACTGCTGCCATCAATTTTTGGAAACCTCCGTAAATACAGAAAAGTACCCCAAGCTGAAAAGACTGTAAATTCACAACTAGACTCAATGTTAAAGTAATAAACATTATTATTGTTGATTTATTTTCTTAAAATGGTTAACAATGGTTTGTTTAGCATAATAGCCGAACTTCTGAAATTAGATCAGCCAGACAATATTGAACTGTTCCCAAAATCTGTGTACGGTTGGATCCCATGTGAAAAGATTAATGATATTTCCTTCGTTCTCAATGAGGCTATTAAACAATCTGCCTTGGAATGGTACTAATTTAACATATTTATTTTAAATGGATTATAATACAAAATATATTTGCCAGGTTCCAGCACTTGGTGGAGAACAACAAATTAATGGAAAACAGCAAGGAAAGCAAATTGCAGCAGGCGATTAAGGTTGTACAGTCCATCAAGACAGACATACAAAAGAGTATCGAGTCACTTGACAAAGCTTTTTACTTGTGAGCAATATTAATTATTAGTTACTAATTACCTTTCACTCAATTATATTATTGGATATATTAAATTTTAGGAAATTAAAAATGCAATACTCAAAGGAACTATTTGTAATTTATGATGATAAGGTAAAGAAACCATAAAACTAAAATTAACGAGTTTTTAAGTAAAGAAAAATTTACTTTTAGATTGCTGAAATGGTCGAACCATTAGTAATTGATATTTGCACATCCCTAAAACCGATCAGATTCAGAGGTAACGTTCCAGATATGGACAGCACTGAAAACGCCTCATTGGCAATGGGCACTTCACTTTTTGAACTGTACATCGCCCTGCAGAGATGTTTAGCGTATGTTCATTGTTGTACTGTAGAGGAAAAGAGGTTCTTACAAATTTTATAACTAATTATTGTACAGGCTTGGCAAAGGAATGCTCCCTGTGGAAAATTCCACCTTTAAACTTAAAAGTTTCCACAACTGGTTTCACCAAGGTGTCGTACAGTGGTTGGACATTGCAGTCTTTAAAGCTATGCAGAGGATAGACAAAGCAGTCGACCTGGACAAGCTAATTCCAGTGGACAGTATGACAAAGCATTCCTCATCTTCCACCGACACTCTGTTCATTTTCTATCAGGTAATAAAACAATCTTACGTTTAAAATATAAAATTTTTAAAAAAACAACCTATTCATTCAAAATTGTTTCAGATCAAAATATTTTGGACACAGCTAGCATGGCCTGATGTCGAAGGATCCTATACATTTGTAAATAAGATAATAGATGTAAGTTTTGTTTGAAGAAATTTGATCATGGGCATCATCTATGGGCTTTAGTTTATAAAACATAGGACCATAATAATGAAACCAATGCACAATGTTTAAGCTTTTAAACAAAATAATTTTCTAATTTAACAGAAACAGTTTTCTTACTGAGCCATCCTCAGTAATCTTAAAATTAATGTAGAAAGAACTCAAGAAAAAATTACTTACAATGAGATTGAAATGAACCTTATATTCACTTATTTCAATTAATTATTCTGTTTTCTGCGGGGTGATGAACTTGAAATTCGGTCGTTACTGATCATCTTGGCCGGCATTGTATGTCATGCACATCTGAAGATGGCAAGCAAAACGCTGGACCGATCCAGCATGGATAGACAGACCAAAATGATCAGTAACACCCAAATTTCATAACTATTGACAATTAAGAACAAAACAACTAATACTATAATTATGCCATAATCTCCATTCTTCAGGATATCTGCCGCTGTTCTGTTTATTATGTTGATAAAATGGGAAACAAAGTTGAAAAAATAGGAGAGACGGAATCAGCATATGGGAAACAATTTGAAGTTACTAATGAGGTATGGTAAAATTTATTTTTCTGGCTATTGTGAATGCAATTAATGCAATTTTTTTTTTAAAGTGGTGTTTGGCCATAAACAGTATTGACCATGTAAGACAATCTATTAAACCATTTGTTAGCGAATTGGGCACTGAGGACATAATAAAAAAACTCTCTGATAGCAATGATGAAAAGTCTGCACAGAAATGCGAAGAAACACTACTGCGAGTGGTTGAAAACGCTGTCGAAACTGTCTGCACAAAAATCATTGATTTATTGGAAAGAATGGCGCTTAAGGTGACAAATCAGTTGAAATCGCTGATGATGCTGAAAATATATACTTTTTCTAAAATTTTAGATGAGACCTTCGATCAAAAGGTTTCTACTGGAGGGTGCAGAATTGATCTACCAGGGGAACAATCACGTTGAAAGACTTATGCAATATCTAGATGGAAATTTAATGGCCTTACATGAAAATTTATCACCGGATAATTTTGACAGGATTCTTAACATTTTATGGGACAGTGTGTATGACATTTTAATGGAGGTGGTTCAAGACAGTTTGGAGGTATAAAGAAAAATTATTTAAGTTTTTGATCATCCTTTTCCTCTTATACTCACTGTTCAGTCAAACAAATATTTTGGTGATGGTTAAGTGTAAAGAAAACAAGCAAAATATTAAATACCGTGAGAACAGGTTACAGTAATAATTTTTTAAATTAGTATTTATAATTTTTAGAAGAGAAGGCCACCAGGATTTTTCGACAATTTGGACAACACGCTGAATATTTTAGTGGGCTTTTTCAAGCAGACAGAGAATGTTGAAAAGAATGACAGTTATATTCATATAAAGCAACTGCTCAAATTGCACGGTATGGGAACCGACAGGCTAATTCATGAGTACTACCTAGAAAGACTGAACAATCAAAGATCACCCGACAGCCCTTCGTGTGGCCTTCTTACAGTCAAAGTTCAGTTCACAAATTATATTCTCAGAGTGGAAATATTGAACGCACGCAACTTGATGCCTCATGATTCTAACGGTGCGCTATATTTGAAGAAAAAAAAACTTACATTAAACTATTTTAAAATACTATTTATGTACAGGTTCGTGTGATCCTTATGTAAAGATAAATTTATTGCCCGAAGAAAAATTCGCCAATGTTGAAAGACCGAGGACAAAGTCACATAAGAAAAATCTTTTCCCGCTGTTCGACGAGACTTTTTCCATGTAAGTTCAAAGGTTTGTTAGTGACAAAAGGTTTTTGAAAATGGTAGAAGTTATGAGTTTAATTTTTTTGTGTGGTATTTTTTAAGCATTAAACCATTCATGTATTCCATTACAAGAAGGTTAAACTGGAAGTTATATATTTAGGCTCTTCTAAATTCTTTTTAAGTCAACTTTGAAGATGGCTCCATTTTTTTTTTCCATTTACTTATGTTGGAATGGAAGACTTATTCATTGGTCACTTTTTTTCCCTAGACCCCAGGAAATATAATCTATAAATATAACCTATAAGTTTAACCTATAGTAGTATCACCAGAAAATGTGTTGTTAAATTCCATGATCCCACATCTGTACCCTCCTGCTGTAAATCAATAAAAAGAAGAACAGTGAATGTTTTTCTTTTTGTAGACAATTAACAAGGGAACAGTTTGAAACACCCGATGCCCTGGTTCATTTTGTCGTCAAGGATCAGGATTTTTTTGGCGTTTCGGCCCAATTCGTCGCTGAAACATTCATTCCATTCAATGACATTCCAAGGACAACGATGGAAACTTCAGTCCACGAAATGAGTCAAGTCCACCTCAAACTGACAAAACCGAGTAGTTTCGGTAAGTGTCTGTGTATTACTTTCAAAGTACTTTGAATTGAAAAAATATGATTTAATTTTGTTAACAATTTTCTTCAGAATCCAAGTCAATGAAAGCTATCGATCATCGCCAAGGTGAAAAACTCGCACGAGATTTTATCAAGAAGCAAAAAGCTAAGATGCTCATTAATAACAACAATGGAAATTAATTTATACAAAATCATTTAAGCATCACCAAAGATTACAAAGCGCAAAACAACACTTCTCAGCTCTAGTGCTAAAATGAATTGGGTTATACCATTTTCTCTCCAAACTAAACTGTTCATGGATAAAGTTGGAATGTTCAGCACAAAGCAAAGTACTGTTGTTGAATCTAAAAAACAAACAAAACTAATTGACTAAAAAAATTGAAGTTATATTCACTGATGTTTTTCAAGAAGCCTAAAAGATAGGTAAAATGGAGGTTATATTTCTGGGAGTTTGGACATACCACAGCGAATATAACCTCTACTTTCTCATAAATATTTTTTTTAAAAACTATCCTTCATTTCAAGTAAATGATTTTTCTTACACCATCTTAAGCTGCCTTAAAATTAATTATAAAAGGTGAAATGGAGGTTATATCCACAATTTATATTTCTACAGGGTCATGCGATAACTGTTGTCAGTTGTATTGTAAATATTTTTCCCAACCATTTTGAATGTCATGCTTTGTACATAATTAGCTTACTTTGATAATATAATTTAAGAAATATAAATTATACAACAAAATAATGGTTTTGATATTGTGACCTTAATTATAAAGGGAGGGGAAAAATTGTATTCCTATTCAACATGTGATGTCTTCATGTAATCAGGGAAAATTAATATTTTGATAATAAAATATTTAATACAATTATATTTTCTATTATTAACTAAAGTATATTTATTATAAAACGACAGGTACTTTCAATATACGAAAGGCATACATTTTTGCAGCTTGTTTGGAAATCTCTATCAGCTTTTGTTGTGATCTCAAACAGAAAATTCAAGGAAGTCGGTATGACTCCCTTGATGAAGATGGGAAGAAAATTTTCTGTAATTGCCAAATTAATAACAGTGCAATATTTTCAAATTGTTATTGAGTGTGCTTGTGAACTCATTGTTTTAATTTATGACATGGAGAGTGTTAATATTTTAACCTGTAAAAAGCATTGAAAATCACATCATTATACAACTTTTTTTAAAAATAATAACTTTGTGTAAACGCAAGATACATTATTATAAAAAAATTCACTCTTTCAATTTATTCAATTTATTCATAAAAAACTACCCCAATATTCCACAGATCAACACAACACTGTTATTTCATTGTAAAAATTTTTCTTTCGATAAAATATGCAAAAAACTGGACAAATTAGGTTGAGTCTGAGATGGAGAAGATTAATGACAATGGTAACCACAGGTTGAAAAAACAACTTACTCAAAATTTTATTCTTTTACAAACCCGCGTTGTTTCATCCATTCGTCCTTGACAAATTTCGACATGTAGTTCCTTATTCCATCGGGAAGGATAACAACGCAACGTTGACCTTCTTTGAGCTTTTTGCATGCCTTCAAGGCACCCACGAGAGCAGAACCACTGCTACCACCTGTTGAAAGAATAAAAAAATCACATTTACAAAAAAGAAACATTCCAGTAGACATTGGATGGATTAAAAAGGACTGACCAGATAAAACTTATGTTGTACAAAAATGATCCCCCATGCCAAAAAGGGCATTTGGAGATAAGAAAAGTAAAAAAAAATAAATACATCGCCTAGGGTAGGTCTAGTAACAAACCAGGGGCAGACAGTTGAAGCGAACAACAATAAATAAATAACGCCAGGGGCTGAACAGTGGAAGAAGAAAAAGAAATGGAAAAAATGGAAAACAAAATTTCCTCATGCTGCTGCAACATTGTGATAATCAATGAAAGTTTTGATTGAAAAAATTTATTGATCATTTCTTCTGTAGACCTTAGTTCACAAAATACATATAAGGCTGTAATAACAAAACCAATACGCCATATTGATCGATGTTTAACCTTTTAAAATTCAATTTGCTTGTTTAAAAGCAAATGTCTTCCCACTGTTTTATTTATATTTCCAGAACCATTTTTTTACTGAGCTATCTTCAGTGGTCTTAAAATAAATTAATATAGAAAGGAATTACTTAGATTGAAATGAAGCTAATTTCTCACTAGTTTTTCTAAAGCCCTATAAGACAGGTTAAATTGAAGGTTTTATCCACAGATACTATTTCCACCAGTCTAGAAAAACAGTGAACAGTGAATATAACCTTTATTTTACACTAAGTAAATAATTTTTTAAAACAATCTTATTTGGTCTAAAATAAATAATATAAAATTGAGTGGTAAATAGAACGGAAGGAAAATTTCCTTAGATGTGTCTGTTATTGTAGCCCCATATCAGAAGGTCGAATCAAGATAAAATGTTCGATAGGAAATAATCAAACTACTAACCACAAAGGAGTCCTTCTTCTTGTATCAGTCTTCTAGCCATGAGCAATGATTCTTTATCTCCAACTTTCACCCAAGAATCAACAACAGAGTAATCTGTAAATTTTAAATATTTAACAAAAAAAATCAATTATTTCATACGTGTTTGTTTTGTATTTTACCTAAAACAGTCGGTTTGAAATCATAACCAATCCCTTCGACTTCGTAAAATGTGACATCAGTCTGGTTCATCTCTTGCGGCTCAGCCAATATCGAACCATAAGGGTCGACAGCGACGATTTCTGTATTTAGTTTTCTGTCTTTGTAGAAACGGCCAATTCCAGCTATCGTTCCGCCTGTTCCGGTGCCGGCGACTATCATATCCACTTTCCCTTTGCACTGTTCGTAAATTTCAAGTGCCGTACCATCATAGTGAGCAAGAGGGTTGCCAGCATTTACATACTGATTGAGAATGATAGAATTTGGAATGTCTTTGTTCAATTTTTGCGACACAGCTATGAGACCTTCAGGTGAATCGAAAGCCGCTTCAGTTGGAGTTCTGACAATTTGAGCGCCTAAAACTCTCAAAGCGCTCACTTTTTCTTCAGACATTTTCCACGGCATTACAATCAGGCACTTGTACCCCTTGGCAGCTGCTGCCATCATTAATCCGAGTCCTAAAAATATAACCAGTACCATATGAGATTTCCTCATGCGGTTTGTGGGGTAATAGACCTGTAGTTGGGTTGTTCCTGATTATTTATTAACATCTTTATGTGACTGCATAACTTTTTGGGTGGCAAAATTGAAATTTTACATTACTGACATAGAAAAATAATGGATAATAGGCCCATTATCTTGTCAGGGGAAAAAATCTATAAGAGATACTATGTAGGTTGAAATAACTTATGCTTTATATTTGTTTTAAAATATACATTAAAATTCATATTACCTGTATTGCCAGAAGTGGGTTCAATAATTGTCATCCCTGGTTTAAGTAATCCCTGTTCTTCAGCATCTTCAATCATCCGCACTGCAATCCTGTCTTTAACACTACCCCCGGGATTTAAAAACTCGCATTTTACCACTGAGATAAAAAGTTTTAAATTTATACAACGGAAATAATTATAATTTATCTGACAGCTTAATTATTTAAAAGAAGATAAGCCCATACATACAAACTTCACACTTAATATCTTCCGTTTGAGGTATTTTGTTCAAGCGCACGAGCGGGGAGTTTCCAACAGCTTGAGTTATATCTGAAAGGATTGAGTTTCTATCGATCGATCTAAAAACAAAAGATATCATTAATAACAAGAAATTATTAAAGTATCGAGGAAGATGTTGTCAACACTTTATGCAAATCCATATACCCTCAAAAAATAAGTTAAGAAACCTTGACAATAAATAAGCTAACTTTAACCACCTGAATGTAATAGGAGTAACAACTTTGGAAGTTGGGATGCGTTTCTGTGACAAAATACCTGCCAAATGTCAAGAAGCAGAAATATCAGATTATGTGTATGGATATAAAGCTTTAGCCTAAATCCTGTATACTTATTTGATTATAAGGCAATAACATGTCTAAATAAATTAATCCAATTCCACTTTGTTAGCCAAGACATCCACTCTGCCATACTTTTATCAAGGTAAGTTTTTGGCAAAATGGTGGTGGTCCAGGGTCCCCCCCAAGGTAACAAAGAAGCGGACGAGGTGGCTAAGGACTAACCACTCCTATCTGGCCCTCAAGCGCTAAATTGTAATTTAAAAAAAAATGATGAAAAGGAAAGGGTGTCAGTGAATCGAATTGAAAGAGAAGCTCCTATGAAGTGCATGGTTGAGGTTGGTCCTTAAGGATCATTGTCGAGAGGTTGACACACAGACACTTATTTCTGGGACAAAGCCCTTGTATATGTCAAACATGTACAGAATGTTCAATATAACCCATTAAAATTGAAGGGTGTCATTCCTTGCCTCCATATAGAGAATGCCCCCTGTTCTGATTTTTGGAGGATTGGTCAAGTAGGTAAGGACAGGTTATGCTGGGTTAGGGTTTGGGACTGGTTAGGTTGGGCCAAGTAGGGTTAAGGAGTATTTAGGTTAGATTAGTTAGGGTTAAGTTAATGACAAGTTAGGCTGTTCATGTATCAGGGTGACATTCCTTGGCTACATATAGAGAGCATGTAGGAATACCACCCAATATGAGAATGCCCTCTGTTCTGATTTGGAGAATCGGTCAAGTAGGTTAAGGGCAAGTTATGCTGGGTTAGAGTTTAGGACTGGTTAGGTTAGGCCAATAAGGGGGTAGTTAGGTAATGACTGGTAGGGTTAGGTACTAGTTGGGATTAGGTGAAGGAGAGCTGTTTTATTCTATACAATATTGAGATTTTGTTTTGATTTTGTGTATCAAAATATTTATTAGAGTGAATGTACGACAATGAGTGCTTCATCAACCTTCAATTAGATCAGTTACTTAATACGTGGAAAGACTAGTCGATGGGGGGTACTGAGTGCGTGAGGGAATATTATTTAAAACGCATTGGGGGCTGAAATGATCTAGCTGTTGATAGCCCCAAGACGTAGTGACAATGACAAATAAGATAAGTTCCATCTAATATAGTGCTCAAATTCTTAATAGAGGGGACTTTCAAGGTGGTTGTAAAAAAATGGTCAAACCAGAGTTAGGATGTAGTGAACAATGTACAGAACAGTATACAAATACAAAATAGATCTCAGGTTGGACAGTATAGTTTTACTGTTTAATGGCAGAGGTTGTATGAAGCTGATTTTTAAACATACAGACACCTTGAAGATTCACAGTGATAGGTAGACCACCGGGATGTTTGGTAATAACCAAATTACTGATCCTATGCCAAGTTGACAGCTTTTTAATTGTAATATACAAATAGAAAAACAATTTCATTTCTAAAGGATCGTCATATTGTTTTAATGACAATGTTCCTAAAGTCAACCAGTGGATCCTAGAAGTAATTTACAAAGGACATAAAACTTCATTTTGGAAAAAATCCTGTACACAGTAAAATTTACATATTTTGCAGGCTAAGCTTTCAAAACCATTTCTACTTATCTTATCGCTTTCTTACATTTTTGTCAAATTTGTAAACTAAATAGGTGTTTACAATAGAGGACTTTTTATTTTATTTGCCCCAACGCATTGTCAGACCTTTTTCTGTTTATTTGATCAACGGTGATTACATCAGACATTTTTTCGTTTTCCATTGTTTATTAGTAGATAATTTTTCTGCTGAATCTATGAACTATAAATTTTGTTTCATCACAATCGCCAATTGATCATGAAAAAAAATCTCGAAACTACTAATAACTTGTGTCTAAATTGTCTTACCTCTTATCTACTTCCAAATAACGAGTGTTATGTGTAAATAAATCACAAAGCAGATTAAATGTTTCACTAATCCACTGATAAACAAATCATTTTATTGGGATCAAACTCATATTATTATTTAATTAATATAATCATTTAACAGTTGTAACTTAAAAAAAATAAAAAATAAAAATCTAATAAAGTGGTCCACTCAGTACTGTGCGTCACTGAAATTATGACCTAGCAAGGATGATATTTATTATGATGATACTAAGAAGTAGGGGTTTGGTGTTCCCCAAGCACAGTAGCCTTTTGGCCTATTGTACTTTTCCTAGCTTCTCAGTTCAGTTTCAACTTGATCCGTTTTTTAAGAAGTAGAAGGTTCAACTGATTATTATTGCTGCAATTCTTTATCCCGGTCATCCCAGGTTATGCCTTCATGGATGGCAGTTTCTTCCTCTTCATAGCATAACCTACAAATGAGGTCATCGTTCAATATACCCTGTCTAGGTGTAATGTGTGTCAACTTTAAGATGGGTTCTTTTACCCATGAGTTAACCTCCGGCACATCTTGAGTTTGTTCAATATTTTTCTTGAGCCCAGACCCATCCTGAAATATATGATCATATGATCTTGTTATCATGAAGGTTCTGGGATTTGATTTTGTATTCTGTGATAAATGTATCCCACGAAAGTTTTTAAAACAACAATTATATTAGCTTGAGTATAAGTAATATGGAAAACATGGGTGTTGAGGACGAGGGATCAAACCACTTTGCAATACTTTTTTCATATTCTCAATCAAAAATCCATGGTCTTGACCAGGTTTCGAACCCAGGACCGCTAGTGTGGAAAACACAAAAGCGGATTGCATAACGAGTTGGTCATCACAGAAGCTGAACCAACTGGTAATAAAGGAATCCAATTTTAGACTAAACAATTTTCTCCCATGTGATATTGTCATCATGAAATACGAAGGTTGGAAAATACCTCAGGATGGAATAGCATGAATACCTGAAGTAGGGGTTCAGGTTAGGAGCCGGCATCTTCATGACCTTTGCACCAAGACCAATATTGGTCAAGCTTTTTATCAAATCCCAAACCTCTGTTAGCAGCTCTGGTGTCCTTCAAACCTTGGCTTAACCTCTTATAATATTGGGTTGTCCGGAAAATAATGCAGGATTTTGGTATTAAACAAAAAAAAAGAAACTAGTTACTTTAAAGCAATGTTCTTTAATCAAAATAATTTCCCATACTCTCAATACATTTCTCCCAACGTGTTGGTAACTTATTAATTCCGTCTGAGTAGAATTCAGAATTTTTAGAATTGATAAAGTCAATAAATGCATTTTCCAGT